>NW_015150681.1:0-79690 GCF_000732505.1 Cyprinodon variegatus | reverse complement strand
TATATATATATATATATATATATATATATATATACACACACACACCTAAGGGCTTTTAGAGATCAACCAACCTCATAGTTTTTGGACTGTGGGAGAAAGCTGGAGTAGCTGAAGAGAGTCCATAAATGTAGGGGGACAACATCCAAACTACCCGAAAATAACCAACAATTGGTTTGACCTCAGGGCCTTTTTTCTGCAAAGCTACAAACTCCACTGTGGGGCTAAATTCCCTTCTTCTTGTTGGTTTTATATATAATAAGACGCTGCTAAAAAAATTAAGGGAGCACATTCAAAAACAATACTTCTTCAATCAACTTCAATCAAATCAAACTCCTGTGAAATCAAACAGTCCACTTAGGAAGCAACACTGATTTATAAACAATTTCACATTCAGTTATTTGCAATTAGCAAGACACACTCAATAAAGGAGTCATTCAGCAGGTGTGGAGGAGGCTGTAGGAGGTCCACAACCCAGAAGCAGGTCTGCTGCCTCGGCCTTTGTGCAAGGAGGAACAGGAGGAGCACTGCCAGAGCCCTGCAACATAGCCTACAGCAGGCCACCAATCTGCATGTGTCTGCACAAACGCTCAGAGGATAGTCCAACATCTATAGATGGGGGTTGTGCTCACAGCCCAACAGCGTGCAGGACGCTTGGCATTTGTCAGAAAACACCAGGACTGGCAAACACCAGGACTGGCAAACACCAGGACTGGCAAACTGGTGACTTGTGCTCTTCATAGATGAAAGCTGGTTCACACTGAGCACATTTGACTGACGTGCAAGAGTCTGGAGACACTGCTGAGAGCGATCTGCTGCCTGCAACATCCTTCAGCTTGACCAGTTTGGCAGTGGGTCAATAATGGCGTGAGGTGGCATTTCTTTGAAGGGCTACACAGCCCTCCATGTAATCCTCAGAGGTAGCAGGACTCCCAATAGATACCGAGATGAGATCCTCAGACCCCTTGTGAGACCATATGCTGGAGTGGTTGTCCCTGGGTTCCTCCGAATGCCTAGTGTGCTTTTCCACTTTAATTTTGTGTGTGACTTCAAATCAAAGCCTTTGTTGGTAAATAAATAAATACATTGATGAATACAAAACCATGTTGTCTCAAACATAATTTCAAAAGTTTTGAAAATGATTTTAACAGCCAATTATTTTCTCAGAATTAGTGGTCAATTTAATGCTTTGAATCCTAATAACCCTATTGTAGATAGAATATATGTTTTTTTTTGTTGTTTATTTAAGCACTAGTGGCTCGTTTTTCTGACAGTAACGGGGGTATGAGAGAGGGGGAGAGACATGCAGCAAAGGACCACAGGTCCGATGCAAGCATGGGTCGGCCGCGTCAAGGACTAAGGCCTCAGTACATGGGTCGTGCGCACTAAACACTGCACCACCTGCATGCCCCAGAAGTATGTTTTTACTGATACATTCGGAATGTGAGCTGCAGTTTTTGCTGGTTAATCATTGCACTATTTTCTAGGTTATACCAGTTCCCTGTCTGTGTTACAGGAAAGCTTTAGGTACCGGTATACAACCGTATGTCCAAGAATTACACTTTAATATGTCTGTGTGCACATGAATGTGTTTGTGCATGTCTCTGTTTATCTGCTTGCATTTTTGTAGGTTTTATGTGTACCTGCTCTGATTTGAGTGCCTTTCTTCTGCTGCCGCCAGGTGTGTGAGTGTGAAGCCAGAGATGGGAGCATTGTTTTGTTTTATTCATCAAAGACCAATCTGGCTCTTGTAAGACCGGCATGAATAAGGCATACTCTGCTACCGATACCTGCCTTCTGCACGAGCATACGCATACAAGATACCAAGATTATATATAGAAACATGTGATGTTATGGACTGCACATCATGGGGAAGGCTGCTGACTCGACAGATGTCCAGCAGACTGTCACTGGTGACCTCCAGCAAGAGGGTAAACAACTATAGAATATTGTTGAAGAAGCTTGTTGTTCACAAGCTGTTTAATGTCAGAAAAATCTAAGTGGAGGGAAGATGTTTGGTTAAAAAAGGCAAACATCATAATAACTACAACACTGAAGATTAGTAAAACAAAATCCATCAGAGGGACGTTTCCGGTTAGTGATGATATCAGGAGTCAGGTCATCTGCTGGTGTTAGTCCATCATGTTTGATAAAGTCCACAGCTATCAGACTTACCTGTCCTAAATCCCACGGACAATCTACAGCTGTTGTCTAGAGGAAGATGAAAGACCAACAATGAGCTGAAGGATGATATGAAGGCAACTTCAGAACAGCAATGGGCTCTCTTCCACACCACAAGGCACCAATGCAGTAAACTGTTCAGCAGGCAACCATTTTAGTACAAAAACTCTCTTTTTATTCTGTTTATGGATTGTTCCACTATTCAGAGAATTTAATTGTGCTGATTTTAATGAAAAAAGTCACAAAAAAATCTATCAATCTATCTTATTTTTATATAAATTTTTTTGGGATTGTAGAACCCAAATAAGCTCTCTTTGAAAACATCCATTTTAATTTACATGCATCAGTAAATACATTTTATTTATTGATTTTTTTTTATTTTATTTTGCAAAAATGATGTTATTCTGAATAGCTTGCATTCAAATAGGTGGGATAAGGGAAGCTTGGAACACTTTAGGAAACATGAAAATAAGATACGTTGGAATCAGACACAACCAGAACATTTCAGCTTAATCGTGCAGGTCTGGGTGGGTTCAGATCAGTATTGGACCAGAAATGTGGACCATAATGTCCATGACCAGAGCTGATATTAAATAGATTATCCTAAAGTTTATTAAATATTAATGCACTCCTGCGATGGGCTAGCAACCTCTCCAGAGTGTTACTTTCCCCATAGACTGCAGGACACAGGCACCAGCCCCCAGTGACCCTGATGGATTAAATCAGTCATTAGGCCTAGTTATAGTAAAGTTAATGTTACCATTGAAATACTGCTTTGCATTGTAAATAAAAAAAAACAAACAGATTTTTATCTCTTTATTGTTGCTGGGCCAATTTCATCCTCTGGTAATCCCATTTTACTGATTTGTGCAGCTGTCATCAGTATGCAGGTTAGGACAGCATCAAATATTCAAATGTATGGTGCTCAGTATTAAGCCTTTTTACACAAACCAGGACAAAAACTGCCAATTATTTCATTAGAACATAACATTCTGTCACAAAAACAGAGAAATGGTTAACATAAAGGATTTCAGCAAGAGGGTTTGGGGTTTGATTCCCGGCCTGGGGTCTTTCTGTATAGTTTGCATGTTCTCCTTATGCATGCGTGGGTTCTCTCAGAGTACTCCGGCTTCCACCCATAATCCAAAAACATGACTGTTAGTTCAATTGGCGTCTGTAAATTGTCCTTAGGTGTGAGTGTGTGCATGAATGGTTGTACATCTTTGTGTGTCTCTATGCTGCCCTGCGACATACTGGCAACCTGTCTAGGGTGTACACCACCTCTCGCCCATATACTGCTAGAGATGGGCACTGTAACCCTGATGGAATAAGCGGGAAAAGATGGATGGATAGACTTAATGTAATGGTTTACATTCAGTTCCTTCCAGGTTTCACTAATCAATTAACTTTTTTTTTTTTCTGTCTTTATGCTGCACAGGTAGGACAAACTCAGTGTTGGTTATGATGGGTCTAGTTTGACTCTCACCTAAACTGCATGCTACAGTCAGGTGCGCAAATCGGTAGAATGAGATTAGAGGAGAATGAAAATGTTCACCAACAATACAGAGTTAAAAATCTATGATTTCTTTTTCTTAATCTACAATACAACACTATATTTCATAATGTTATCATGACCAAGTCAAAGATTGACAGCATTAAAAGGTTTAAAGTTCACTGTAAAACTTTCTGTCTCTGATCATCCATCTCCTAAACAGGACATCCATCCATGAAACATTTCCAGAGTGTGAAAGACATCAGTGTCTCTTTCTTACCTTGCAATGGCAGGACTTCATTCTCGTGAATCATGATGCTAAGCTGGAGGACGAGCTGCGGCGCGGACTTCAGGAAGGCCTCCAGCAGGCGAAGCATGGTAATGTCGGCGCTCTCAAACATCAGCCTCCAGTGGAAGTGACGACGGGGCCCGTTGCTGTGCCATCGGCTTTGGGCGCCCAGGTAAAGCGTGTGGACATATCTGAGGATAAGAGACAGGAGTTTGGAATGGTGACATTTATGTTGGTCGACCCTTCATAATCCAGTTTAGTTTGGCACTTTAAAAATGTCTGAAGACATGTGACAGCTTTGTCGCTCTCTGCTCTAGCCCTTGATTGAAATCTGACACTTTCTTTGTTGATGACAGGTCAAGCCTGGTTGCAGACCACATGCACACATGCAGACCACTCCTAGAACCAATATCCTAACCTTTCTCTTCCGTAAGTTTGTATTTGGGGAACAGACTTTTCAACTCAACTGTATCAAAGCTGACATCAGATAAATAATAAGCAAAAAGAGCTAAATATACAACCTATTGGGAGCAAACAGGATGGTGCATTTGTTTCTTAAGAACATCAGGTTTCCAGTGCTTCCAATAAATAGCCAGCATACTGTACTATGCTAACACCAGCTGATTTTTTACTAAATCAAGGTCCATTCAAGAGGTCTGAACCACTGGAAGCTGCATGTTTCTCATTGTGTCTCATAGTGTGCCATTACACTAAGGAATGGTCTGTATTGTATTCCAACATCCATATAGTTCTATTGTTAATCAGTCAGTGACCTACAGGATACTCCTTATACTACCTTAAGGCATACCTGAATGCCTTCTAGATTTCATCAACTATATTATCTTTTACATTATTTATATTTTTTGGCATTTTTTTATTTTCTTAACAAAGTTAGGCTTCATATTCTCTCCAAGTATTATGTAAATATGAGAAAGAAATATTCTTCACAAAACAATATCTACGAAGTTTATTTGAGGAAATAAAGAGATCTCTCAAACTAATTTTAAAGCTCTTTTTTTAGTCCTGTAGTACCTCATATTTCCTATTTAATTTTACTTGCTCTTAAGTAAAAGGTTCTGATTTTCCAAAGAAATCAACCAGGGCAGGAGATTGAAAAAAAATATCAAAGGAGTATTTGTAGTTCACTAGTAAATACAGATAGATGTCAGTTTGACAAATGTTGGAACAAATTGGGTTTCTGTAAAAGCTAAAGGAAAGATCACCTATAAACATATGAGAGAAGAAACAAAGTAGTAAAAAGTATAACTGAAAAAGCAGAAGATATTTTTACCACATGCTGGTTGTGTTTGACGTGTGACAAACATCTTCTGTGTATCTTTGGAAGAAGAGTATGAGCCTAAAACAGTGATTTTATTTTCCAAAGAAAACATCTAACTCTATCTGATGAAACCAAACCTAAACTTTAAACCACAAAACTCTTAAAAAAAAAAAAACATTTCCAAAGGACACCATAACCACAGTGATACACGGCGATGGTGCCATCATAATCTGTGGTTAGACCTTATTTCCGATAATAAAACATCCATTTAAACAGGTTTTGCAAGGGATTGTGGGCAATTATTATCAAGTAAAGATGTCGGACGATGAATCATAAAAAAAACTGAACACTGAAATTAAAACAAAATGCATTTCTTGACTGACTTGCTTGTCTTTCATTTAAATTATAGATGATAAACTACATGTCAAATGTAGGGCTGAAACAATAAGACGTGTTTAACTGATTATTGAAATAATAGTCAAAACATTTGGTAATCTACCGTAATCAAATTGTTTACTAGCGCATACAGACATTAAAACATGCCAACAACCAGGATTTAAGCAAAAACTATACTAAAAAACAAAAACAAAAACAATGTCTTTTTAAGGTAAAAATTTTTCTTTTCTCTCTAAATATAACTCTAAATATAACTGTTCAATATACTGTTCAATAATTGAACAGTATGTAATAAATAAGTGTTTTTAATTAAGAGTATTTTTATTTGAATGTGCTTTACTGGAGACATGTTAAGAACAATACTGCCACCTATTGGTTTATGATGTAACGGTGCAGTATCGGCTGTTAAGCAAGTCCCAGCACTGTATCTGGTGTTTGTCACAATGCGCTATTATCCAAGTCATCTTGAAAACATTATTTTTCCAAATGTTGGCTACATATTACATGTTTTTTCCCTGGCCAGAAGTTCAATGGCAAATCCTCCCTCTTCAAGTTGGCAATCCAGCGACCAGGACCGCAGTAATCCGTCCGTGGAGGATCATGAATCAGCAAGGTGAAATAGCAATTTTTTTTTCACTTTTAACAATGTATTACAACATCTAATTGCCATGCATGTGGGCATTGTCAGTTTAACTAATTTCAATGGAGAAGTCCTCTCTAAATCTTAAATAATTGTTTTTGACTGCAGATGTGTTTAGGAGTTCCCACAGCTGCAGCCTGCTTCTGAAGGAGCTCCTCAGAGCCCCGATAGAGGGAGTGAGAGGCATTGATTATGGTGGAAAATCCGCTAATCCTCCACTGCAGAAACCAGAGGGCAGGCAAATGGTGAACTGGTCCCAGTTTATCCCTTCACCCAAACCTAGCATTTCAGCAGATGTGTTTCAACAACGCATTTCTATGGAAAACACCCTGCCTGTTTCCTAGGATTGCGAACTGGTTGATAGGCTAAGGAGATAACTTACCCATCCCTGTTATTAGAGTCCCGACCACCATCTTACCTGCATTTTGCCTCATCAGGATAAGTTTTTGTCTCTATACAAATATTCCAGCTAGAGCCAATCACTGACACATGCCTACTTTATAATGCAGTGTGTATTTCCCTATCCTGTCAAATGACCCTACAGCTCACTTTACTGTACTGCTTGGGTGAAACCCCCACAATTCTACTCTGCATCATTCTGGTGAAGATTCTTAGTCATCCAGGTCATAGTAATTCCAAAAAAGTTAAAAAACAACCCACTGGACTTTGTTGCAAAGTTTGAAGACGTTTCTCTTTCCATTCAGGAAGCTTTTTCAATTAAAACTTTTTCAAGCCTTGTTTTGGCTTATGTTAAGTGGTACTTTTTCTATTTGGCCAGAGAGGATAGGTGGTTTGAGAGGGGAGTGATTGAAGCCATCTATGTTAAGAAAGAAAAAACAACCTTAAACAAGAGGGTGGACTCAGATTTCAGCTTTCAAAAGCCTATAATTCAGCGATTGAGTTGGTTCCTTCCGGCTATCATTGCAACCCCCACCCCATTACAGGGGACCAGAGCACCTTGCCTCTTCAGCTGGGCCAACAATTCCTTTTAATGACCCCCCGACCCCCCACTCCCACCCCCCTTTCAGATACATAGACAGGCTTTGGGTAATACAGGCTAACAAAGAAACAAAATGAACCCTATTCCAAAGGGGTGGACCCGCTCATCAGGTTCAATTTGCATGTTTCTAAGCCAAAACAAGGCTTTGCTTTGGTCCACTCTATAAAGCCTTAAACTCAACGCTATTTCTGACATTTTGAATTGAAAAATCTTCCTGAATGGGAAGCGAAACATCTTTAAACTTGGAAAATAAGTCCAGTGGCTTTTTTTTTTTTCTCGTTATTTTTTTTTCCCTACTTTTTTGGACCAACTCTGCATATAATACTACCTGTCTCCACCCTGGCACTCCTGTCACACATACACAAACAGCAGCAAGAAGGACGTGAAAATCCTGTTATAATATCAACCCAGTTTTACTCATAAGACTGATACTGATATGTTAAAAAAAAAGACAGTGAGCTTAAGAAAGTTTAGTTTCACTCAATCCTCCTTGTCTCTTTTTGGGTCTTTCCCACAATAACGTCACATAAGGCCCACTGAAGCATCATGGGAGTGTAGTCTAGAACCGTAGGAGAGATGTGTTAAAGAGAAGAGCTAAAACTCTGAGAGGAAGTGGGATGACAGGAACATCCTGCACATCTGGCTCTGTTAGCAGATTTTAAAAGGAGGAGTAAAAATAACCGGGCAGTTTATGCACTAACAACGATCCATACGCTGTCAGCTATACTCCGCTGTAAAAGTGACAAAGTTTGATCCCACACCACACTCATATGCCTAGAGGCACATTTATACTTGGTCAAGTCACTGAAATTTGCAGCATATCATTTCTAAATGTGTGTACAAGCAGAAACACACAGCAGTGGAGACAAGGAGACAGACAGGCAGGAGGAACACGGCTGCCATGGAATCTGTAGCTCTGTAAATCTGCTACCCAAGCAGTGTTGACACTGCTCCATTCAGTCCCCATGCCCCTCTGTCTACTCAGCTCTTTCAATCGTTCAGCCTAAAGCATTTTCTGCTGCCATTCATTATATTAATTTAATTCTCTTCAATATAGTTCATTTATATGGAGCCAATTAAACAAAATATTTAATCTGAGGGCGCTCCATAAAACAATAAAGACCCGTAACATTTCCATTTATATGAAAATACACAATATATCAAATTTGTTCCAATACAATACAATCATAGACATACGCCAGCTTCAAAGACACAGTCCGTTCTGACCTGAAATGTTATACAAGGCTCTCTTGTTCTGTTTATAATCTGAATTAAACATTTTCTTTGTAAAAAAAAAAAGCTAATATTATTGAGTTTTTGCAGAGATCCTTTCTACTCAGAAAACATTTAGCGGACCCTTTTACCTAAAGCAGCACACTGACCACTATGCCATCTGATCTATAGCCATCGTTTCTCGCTGTGATTAGTTTAGCCACCTTCAGATTTAATTTTCAGGCCTGATTTAGGAACATTTTGCTTTAGTATAGAAAAAACTAACCATCGATTGTTTTTTTCATCTATTTTGGCTTACTTCTGGTGGACCACTGGTCGGGGAAAGAGTGATGAGGTCCAGTGTAATTAAAAAGTATTTAAAGAGTAATTTCTAAGGTTTTTGTTTCCATCGAACCACCATAAGAACCATTGATTAGAGACAGAAATCATAAAATAAGTAGATGAAATCCATTTATAGAGGCTTTTTTCCATCATACCAAACACTTACAGTGCTAAACACAACTGCAGCTTTCACCCAACCATAGTTACAAACCCACTCATAACTGCAGAGATTGTAGGCAGGATTAGAAGTCTTGCTGATGGGCCCAATGGCATGTGCAAACTAAGGGTTTGCACATGCCATTGGGCCCATCACAAGTTTGTGAAATACTTTTCTGCTTTCTAGATGAAGCACAGTTTGGGCATATCTAAAAAACCGTGGTTGGATTGGGGGTGTCCAACCTTTAGATAGATCCCTGATCCAACATATACACCTGCATCAAATAGCTTAATTACCTCCACAGAATGCTGTCATGTTCTGCAAAGTTCTACTGATGACCTGATAATTTGATTTAGGTTTGTTGAAGTGGGGACACACGTAAAAGTTGCAGGATACCTGCCCTTCAGGACCAGAGTTTGACACCTGTGTTTATCGCTTTACAAGCTGCAAACTGGCAGGATTCGACATGTGAGCCAGCAAAGGACTCTCCATTCCCTTAACACACATGAGCCAATGCAAACAACATTGGTGAAATTTACAGCTAAGGACCTTTTTCAGGCTTTATTCAATTGTTTTGTGGATTTTACAGAAACACATTTAGCTCCACTTGTGCACTCCTGGGTATATCGTTTTTGGCCTGCTCTTTTTCCTAGCAGTGTTACAGTACACCACCACTACTGGTGTGGCATAGGAAACAAATGGCTCCTCTGGCCCCATAAGGTTTCATTTTTAGTTCACAATTATTCTGTATCCACACAGAACAATTTGGATACAGAATAATTGATGTATCCACAGGATAATTGATGATTAGATCTTTTTAAGGGAAAAACTATAAAGTATTCAAACCAACTTTTCTTTAAATACTTATTTTTTCTCTTAGAAAAAATCTGATCATCATTTAGATATTGTATTTTGAACTCTGACATTAAAATGTGCCTTCTTTTATATATTTTAAAAATAGTTCTTGCCAGTTAAACTCTGAAACTTAACTAAAATAATTTCTGAGAGGAAATTTCAAAGCCTAAAAATTGTGCCTCAAAAGATTATGAAAATAACACATGCAGCAATTGCATCGATTCAAATTTAAACTAATGCATTAATCCTGGGGTGGGAATGTGATGTTTTAATTTGTATCTCAGAATATAAACTGCAAGGAAAAAAAATCTAGCCCAATCAGCTTTGATACGCCGTTACTCTTTATCTCCGTAGATTGATTAATTCTATTACCATTTCATTTGCTTTCCATTTTGTTTCAAGAAAATCTCTTTCTTAAACTTCCTGAAATCCAACAAGAGGGGCTGGTTTTAAATGAATAACAAAGAAAAAATGACATGACACCTCTCATATAATCTGAATCTGGGAAAAAATATAAACACTTGTTCAAAGAGAGAAATGTAAAAAATAACGTTTACTTTAACTCCATGTTTTTTATGCTAGAGCTCAATAACTTTCTAAATATTTGGACAAATTTGAGGATGTTAAGTTTAAAAAACAGTTAAAATTGTGATGAATAGTTTATCATCATGATAAATAGCTCAAAAAAGTATTTTGGTTCATTTAAGCAAATAATCTCAAATGCCTTTCTCTTTACTCTTACTGACTATTATTTAAAATCTGTCATTAATGAAAAAAAATAATAAGGTAACAAGTGAAGAAGTTTTTATCCTAAACACAATAAAACAGCACTGGGTTTTGAACAGTCCACCGATCCATTAGCTTGATTCAGTAACTCCCTGCAGATTTCCATAAGACCTGCAGATCAGTCTGCTGTCATCGCCTGACTGAAGAGACACTCAACCTGCCCATTACCACAGCAGCAATCAGTGACATTTATGGCCTCTGTGCAAGTCTTTGTGTGTGTGTGTGGACATACAGTCACCTTCTTTAGGCTCTTATAAAAAATACTGCTTTTGACTGGCTTATCAGGATTGGTCAGAAGCTAATCATCTGTATGTGCAGTACTTGATATGGTTACATAATAAACTTGCATCTCACCAGCTTCTGCAAACAGATATTGCGTCTGACGTTATACTCAAGCATCACAGAAAAGGTTAAACTCACGAGATGCACACATGGAACATCTAACGGGCTACATTCCAGTAAACCCTACTGCAGCTTTAAAGTGACAGCAAGCGTTATGTTTTTGAAAGGGTGGTGTGAAACGGGTCAGTGAGGGCAGGAAACCTGTGAAGAATGGAGACACCAAGCAGCAGCTCTGCTCGGCGTCAGACGTTTAGGAGTTCCACCTTGTTGCTCAGCTGTCGGCTCTTTTCCTGCTTGGGTTTGTTTATATTGCTCTCATTGTGCCAGCTGCAGTGACGAGCTGCTGCAGGATGGCAGAAAAATTCAAGCATCTTTTAAAATAATCACATCAATTGTTCTGATTTAAACTCAGTTTTTCAGTGTTACAGCTGATAATTTGTATCAATAAGCATAGAGTAAAATGTAATAATATGCTTTTTTAGGGGGTCAATTCTCTGTAGTGTAGGTATTTTTGGGGCCACAGGCAGAAATGTTTGGAAAACCTTGGTCTAAAAGATCTTATATGATATCATCTGCATCCCTGCTGTTTAGTATGAGCAGTTTATTATCTGACACTAAATGAGATTCAGTAGGCTCCCCACCATATACGTATAATGCCACATATTTATTCACTTTGCCAATCTACTGCTTTGACCAAAATAGGGATATGCTGAATAACTGTGTCACTACTTGTGAATAACAGAAAATCACGGATGTAAGAAGTATGAACAACTTAAAAACAGGTTGGGAGGAAGAATTTCTTGTTGTCTACCATAAAACGTCTCGCTGTTAGATAAGCTTTGCTCCAGAATTATAAAACAGTAAGAGTCATGGTATCAGGTAGCAAAAGGCTTCCCAAAAGTCATGTGTGCTTTCTCAGTTTAAAAGGACTACTGATTTCTGCAGATTTAATCTTAAGGATTTTTCTTAATGGAGCAAAAAGATTGTTTGACTCCAGCTGTCTGCAGTGTTACCTTTTGCTTCTTTTCGCAAAAGAAAATTCAGGGCTTTTTCAACAAAAAAATTGTAAGGAGTTACTTCTGCAGTTCAAGTAGATTATAAACTAATAATAATAAAAAAAACATTCTCTATAATAATATAAAAATATTCTGAACAATCATGTAAATATTAAACCAAAACATCTAAAAGTTTCACAATACTTAGGCAAAAAAAAAAAAAAAAAAAAAAAAAAAAAGAAAAACCATAGTTTATGATATTATTGCCAAAATACCCTAAATGAACCATTTCTGTTTGGTGGAGATATAGAGTCAACACAGTGTTAGACCTCTGACTTTGGAGCTTTAGCTTTAGCTGTAATTGTTTTACAAACAATTGTTTTACAAACAATTACAACACATAGAATATTTAGCAACACCCAGATCTATCAATACAGCTATAGTGTATTAGCTACTAAGTCAGCCTTTTATCACCTGAGAAACATCTCCAGGATTAAAGGACTAATGTTTAAGCAGGATCTAAAAATAAAAACTTATTTAAATGCATTTATCTTTAGTAGAATTGATTACTGCAACAGGGTCTCCACATATTTGCCTAAAAAGTCCATCAGACAGCTGCAGCTGATCCAAAACTCTGCTGTCTGTGTTCTCACTAGAACTAAGAAAGTAGAGCACATGGTTCTGTCTGGTTCTGAAGTCCTTCCACTGGCTCCCTATGGCTCAGAGAATTTACTTTAAAATCCTTCTGTTAGTCTATAAATCAGTGAATGGATCAGCACCTCAATACATAACAGATTTGTTGTCATTGTATCAACCTCCCAGACCATTCAACCACAGGTGGGTTATACTCAGTAAGAGTAGCACTACTTCAGCATATTTTTACTCAAGGCAAAGTAAAAAGTAGCCATACAATAAATTATTCAAGTAAGAGTTAAAAAGTCATTGGGGGAAAAAAAGCTACTCAAGTGCAAAGTAACCATTCATAACATTTCATTTAATGTATTGAAGATGATGTAAATTAACAAAACACATTATCTACACATTTTTAAAATGAGATAAAACATTTATAAATTATTTCAAACGATATTTTCAATTGGAAGAAACACAAGATTTTCTTTTTAAAGAAATATTTGACGTCATTACTGATAGAATGTTATGTACATAGGTGAGAATATGGTAACTTACTTCCTGTAACATGATACAGTAAAGTGTTTTTTTACTTGACCTCCAAATGACATTGAAGGAACAGCCAATAAAAATAACATTAAACTAAAGAACCAGCAGCACAAAACCAAACATTAACTGTAGGTGTTTGTCTCTTTGGTTCCTTTTTGTTTAAAACAAGCCTGTTCTTCATTGAGTGACGTTTACTCATGATGGGTAGGGTAGGCCAGCATTTTACTCAAGTAGAAGTAGTGATACCCCATTATATTTTTACTCAAGTAAAAGTAAATTGTATGATGAAGAAAAATGACTTAAAGTTTTCTCAAAAAGTGACTCCAGTAAACGTAACTGAGTAAATGTAACTTGTTATTTCCCACCTCTGCACCCAGTTCTTTAAGCCTACGCTGTACATCCAGAAATACAACCAAAAATTGAGAAGCAGCATTTAGTTCCTATGCTTCACTTATCTGGAAAAAACTCCCAGAAGACTGGAAAAATGCTGAAAGCCTGAATATTTTTTCTGTCAAAGTTTAAAACCAATTTGTTTACAGCTGCCTTTGACTATTGACGTTAAACTGCTAACTGAAGTATTATAAGTTTAAGATTGTGGTCCAACTGTTTTATCTGTTTTACTACCTACTTGTATCTTCAATTTATTTTATTCTGCTTGTATTTTCCTTTTATTTTATTGTTTAATTAATGTAATATACTCTTAATAGTCTTTGTACTGCTATATAAATAAACTTGCTTTGCCTTTCCTAAATACTTTGACTGCATACAGTAAAGATGTACATTTGTTCTTTTTCTAAAACTGGTGTGGCAAACATAAACAACCGTAGGCAGTGCATCACAAATGGAACATCCCATACTGTGTTTGCCTCTATAGAGGTTTGGAGAGCTCTTTCTCTGGCTTGACATTTCAGCTTGGGGAATATAAACCGGAAGGGAAGATAAAACAAACAACACATGATACCTATAAATCACTCGCATTAACAAAGTAAATAACTTTTCAAAAAAGTAATTAAAAAGCCATAAGAATCATTGCTTCCACAGTAGAGCATAGCACAAACAAGCAAATTAATTCTGGAAACTGGCCAGATTTAGGAAGACATAATAAATAATCTGAGCTTATTTATATATAATCTGTTCATATGCTTACACTATATTGCAATCAAATTAATGCATTTGGACATCCGATCAGTCCCATGGATACATTTTCACAAAGTTCGGTGTAGAGAAACCTGACTGGCTGTCACAAAGTCCCAACCAAAAGCTTAAGTAACACCCTTGAAAAGAGAGAAGAGCAGATGGAGATATTCTGGTTTTCTTGCTAGGAACCGGGTTTATTCACAAATTGGACCCTATAGATTAAGAAACAATCTCATCAAACTAAGTTCATGTATATTGTAAGCATATAAAGGTACTTTTGACAATATACTTATATCCTCAAGCATGACGAAATAATTTTAGTAATCTGAATTATATAAAAAAATATAAAGTAAAGTTTATATAAAGTATAGTTTTGTCTAATGTGCTACAGGAAGAAAATGAAAAACATGTCATCTAAATCTTGGAGTTGGAACTGAATTATGCTGGACTTAAATAAGGTAAGGTCCAATGCTCTCCAGCTTAAATCAGACTGAAAGAATCATAAAGAGGACCTATTATGCAACAATGCTTTTCTGTAACCATAACATTTCAGATTGCAGCTGCTACAGACCAATGTTTAACTGATACCCTTCATTGTGTCCCAAAAGAGACATTTTTACTGATAGATTTTCAAAAACTGGCTGTTCTAAGAGCTTTTCTTTGTCTCTATTCAACATGATCTGATTATAGTCTGTTACATCATTTAGCCCTGCCTTTAAAATCAAGGTATACCCTCTCCTTTTTGGACTAATATGACAACAGAAATGGATGCACTGTAAATTAGTCAGGCTGACAAGGCTAACCATCTGTTGCCTTCTTTGGTTTATCCTCAGATTGTGGTCATGATCAAAATGAATGCAGATTCTTTGCATGCATCAAAAACCTGAAGGGCCACAAAATCCGAGGCAACAAGTTGAATCTTAACTTTAGGATCCTCACCAATGCAGAGGGTGATAACTATCTTATAAAGCCACCAGACCTACCAGTGTCAGCCATTGTGCATACTTCTATACAGTTACAGTCAATACAAGAAGTTAAGGAATGCAGTCAAAGTATCTGGTATCTACATGTGTCAAAAATGCATGGAAATGAATGAGATGAACAAATTCTGATTTGTTCCAAATTTATGCTCTGAGAATAATCACCGACTGATCATCTCAGCTTTTGCCACCAGAGTCGCGTTATAACTGTTTTCTTGTTCTGGTTTTCTATGAGTTGAAGTGATGAAATACTATCAGACGGACACTTCAGCTAAAGAAAAAAAACTAACTCCAAAACCCTGTTTGTTCAAATGGATGAGCAAGCATGCAGAGATGTGATTCTCAATGACTTGAAGCCAGAGACCACAACTCAGAGATAGATTTGATGCCTGCTTCAACGGGGTGCTGGTGTTCGCACAGTGACTTCCCAAACCTGCAACAAGATTGAGCCGCAAACCATTCATCGAATGTTTGGAAAAACCCACACAGAGCAGAAATAACGTCTTCTCTCAGTCTGCAAGGAGCTCAGCTGTCACAGCCGACCTACTTAGACTGTCACACTGAAAAACGAAGCAAGCAGAGAGGAGGATGTGAGATTATGTGAGGAGAGTGCGGCGAGAGGAACGCAAAATAAAAAGGCAGAGGAAGAGATGCAGAGCAGGAAAAAAAACTTAAAGAAGGAGGAGGAAGAGGAAAAATGAGCTGAAAGGAAAAAAGGGAAAAGGAACAATGTATTTATAATGCCTTGGGATAAGATGAAGAACAAAAAAAGAGAAGCTAAAAAATGAACAAACAAAAAGGAGACAAAGAGCAGGAGAATGAGTGGAAAAGTGGTGCAAACAATGGAAGATAGAAAGAGATGAGAAAACGTTCAAGTTTATTTGAGTGAGTGAAATGCTGCATTAACATGTGTGTGTAGGAAAAATGCTGATTGCTGCTGCTAAAGCGTCCAAGCTGCACATCAGATACGATCATTCCAAGCACTGAGGTGTTTAATTGGGAAGTGTGCGCATGTCTTTGTGCATGTGTGAAACAGGTGATTTTTATCATTTCACTCAAGGGCCCAGGCTCGATCTTTTATCTCTGTGCTGCTCCGCCTTCCTCCTCTCGCTGATGCATCCATCAGTCAGGAATAACAAAATATCTGCTGTGTGATGATCTCAAGGAGAAAACGAGGTAGAAGGAGAGAAAAAGGCGTGGAAATAGAGGAGATACAGAGGAGGTGGAGCAGGAGGAGAAAGATTAAACAGTAAGAGGAATGTGGGAAACAGGGAAAAGTAAGATAAGTGCTGTGGTCAGAATATTAATCACAAAAAAGGAAAGAAAAAGTAAAAAAAAAATGTGTGGTGGATAGCAAGGACTCAATGATACTGAAAGAAAACCAAGAATGTAAAACAGAGGTTTGGAAAACCAGATGAAACGTATTCTACATTATTTTGCTTCAATGCAACAGACTAATGGAAATTAAGACATAACTGAAAAAAGAGGGATATTTAATGCAAATAAAAATATCTGAGGTGTGCCATGCATTTATATTCATCCCCTCTTCTTAAACGCCCCTGTTTTGCAGCCACTTGTAAACAAACTACCCCTAATAAGTTTGGAGAATCCATTACTGTCTGACTTGATCTTAGTAAACAGGCAGAGGCATCTTCTAAAAGTTGAAAATGATTTAGGGAAAACATTTCAGGAAAATAATAAATCTTTAATGCCTTTTTTCAATATTTAGTGGAAAAACTGAAATATTTTAAAGTCTGGTTCACAGCTTTTCCATTTTTATCACTGATTTGGCTTTGTGATGAGCTTAGTCTTTAAACGGCCTCTTCGTCATCACCCTAATGTTTCCACTGGGAGTTACAGTTGTTCAAATGGTAAAGGTTTGTTTTGTAACTGGTGGGTTGTTGCATATATATATATATACATATATAGTCCATAGACGTGCCAAGCTCACAGAAAAATGTCTACAGATATAATTGCAGAAGCAAAACCGATTCTATAAAGTATTGAATTAAATTTTGTGCTATGAAACCGTACTCTCACTATTTCTATTCACACTGTACACCACTGAGTTCCATTGCACAAATCGACCTCTGCGATCTGTAGAAATACTCGGAGGCCTCTGCAGTTGTTGGGCTCAGCAGAGGTAGACAAGACCCTGATCACAGGGAGCTAGTGAACAAAATGGTTTGGAAGCAATCATTTTACTCTGAATGTGATTAAACCAAGAGAGATGACCGTAGATTTCAGGGGAAAATGAAAACTTTTACCTTTATATACGAAGCCAGGGAGGTGGAAGAGGAGTATAAATACCTCTGTGTTCTCTTGGACATCAGAATAGAACGGAGCTGCAAATGTGAAGCCGTCTATGAAAAGGAACAGACTGTTCTTCTTCAGGAAGCTTAGGTCCCTTACTCTTTGCAGGAAGATGCTGCATATCTTTTGCAAATCTGTTGTGGAGAGAGTGATCTCTTCCTCCAATTGCTGGGTAACGGCATCAAAGCAAATGACTTAAAGAAGCTCAATAAGCTCATAAAAAAAGGTTGGCTCTGTTCTTGGAACTCCTTTAGAAAGTGGAGATTACTTAACAAAGAATCATTTTTCATGAAGATTGATCATTTTGTTAGACCATAAGATTCCTCTTGATCAGACTGTTGTAAAATACCAGTTTGTCTTCAGACAGGGGCTTCTCCAAATCAGCTGCAAGACGCATCACAACAAGAGGTTCACCCTGCCTACACTAATCAGTGTCTACAAATCCTTACATAAACACCTATTCTATGACTTACAATATCATTTAATTTGCCTTTAAATTATTTGAGTATTTATTGAGTCAACTGAACTAAAGCTAATGCAAATGACAACTACAAAATATTTTACTAAAGTTTGTGGTTGTCACAAAATGTGGAGTTATGAACACTTTCACAAGGAGGGCACTATAATAGAACAGAATAGAATAGAATATTGTCCCACAATGGGGAAATTCTGGTGTTTACAGCAGCAAAAAGATTATAGAAAAAAATAGATAAATAAATGAATCAATAAAACAGAAGTCAATTATTTTAGGGTGAGTTTGCAGAAAAAATACAGAAAAGCAATAAGAAATAAGTAGAAACCAGGAACACAAATAGGAAAAGAGGTAATTTCAAGGTATGGAAAGAAAAAAAAAGTACCATTGCCAACAAAAAGGTAATAAAGCAACATAAGAGCAGGAGAGACAGGGAGGAGAGGAGCAGGGAGAAGATAAATGATGAGGAGGAAAGGTAATGGAGGAGAGAAGAGAAGGTAATGAAGGGAAAGAGAAAAAGGGACGGAGGAGGTGATGATCAGTGAGCTCCTACTGCTGCTGATCAATCACTGTTTATGGACCGATCAGAATGAAAGGGAGAAGCAGAGAGGAGGACGGATGGGTGGATGAAGAGGGAAAAATATTTATTATCTAGACAGAGTAATAATGGGAAAAGCAAGAAGAGACTAATGTTGAAAGTCAAATTCTTTCTTCTCTGCAGTTATTTTTGGAATTTTTACCCCGTTATTTTTCTCTTCTGTTTAACTCTGTTGATTATTTCAGGTCTCCATCTTTGCTCTCGTTTTACACCAGTTACTTCGTGTTAATTGGGACTCCATGTTATTGAAGTTTCTTCTCACATGTAAGCAGTTTAATATGATACAGAGTAACATTAACTCTGCACCTCATCATGTTTTTGTGTCACTGTCATGATCTGCAGTGGCGAAAGACTGAAGGTTCAACAGGGCATTGACAGGCACATGCTAAGAACAAAGAAACCAGTTGGAGGAAAACAGATAATAAGACCATGAGGGAAGAGAAAACACTGACTTTAACACAGCAGAAAAGACCAAAAATCAGATATGTTTATTTAAGAAAAAAAACACAGCAAAGGTGCAGATCAATACTTTCACCTTTTTTCTATAAATTATAGAGAGAAATGTGTCATGACTCGGCACTTTTTGGTTCTGTTTAAGTTTTCTTTTTTGAGCTTTCAGTTATACTTTGATCATGTTTTTCTGTGTTTTCTAGTTTATTGGATTAATTTCCTTTTTGTGTTATCCTACTTATTTTTGATTGTATTTGAGATCTTAGGTATTTCTTGTTTGCCTTCTGTTGCCCTCTTATGTCAGTCTCTTTTTTCCCTAGCTCCCTTCTAGACTCCTCTGTCCACACCTGCTCCCAGTCTGCTGATTAGCCTGGTCTTTGTTCACTCACCTATTTATACACCTCAGGTTCAGTCACTGTTAACTGGTTCCTCGCGTGTGTTTTCCTGGATGTCTCCTAGATTTTGAGATTTCTGTATTTATTATTTTGGATTTTTGCTTCAGTTGCTGCATTTGGACATTAAACCTACAAGAAATTATCTCTGCCTCCCTCATCTCTGCATTTGGGTCCTCAAAAACTTAAACACAAATTGAGATAAAATGAGTTGGTGTATGCAAGTTCGCTATTTCAGATGTATTAGAAGCAGAGCCAATGTACTATTTAGTCTCCAGGTTCTACAGGTCCACAAAACAAACATTAATAAGCATGAAAAGCTCAAAACTGACATATATTAAATCCTATAGGCTTCAAGGAGTTAGACACAGATTATTAACATGAGTGGATGTGTGGAGTAGTTATATTTTTCACCAACTTTCACCATCAGCATTCATTTCTGCTGGCTAGTTTCATTACAGTATTTTTCAGGAATACAGTAAAACTGTGCTGCTGGGTTTTGCTCAAACTCTAAAGAGTTGTTTGGGTATACAAGAACCAAGGAGAACCTGTCACGTCTCCATTTTCAGTAGTGATAACAGTTATAGTTTAGATATTTAAAAAACAATTCCTTATTGCACTGATATCCAAACTTTATGCACACTTGCAGGTGTAAACAGTATGTTCTGTTAGTTGCAGAGAGGAAAAGAAGTATAGATGCTCAGCCACAGAGCAGCAATATTTAGTGATGAGGTTTTTTTTTTTTGGTGCTTGAAGCTGCATCAAAGTAATGGCTATGTTATTCAGTAAAACTACTTGTGATCAATTTATCAGTCCTGTTTTTCAGCGAGTACATAAAGAATATTATTTTCAGCTCAACCTTATTAGATTTGAATGCAGCGACTGGGTACAGCCACAGGCATTCATTGTTTGTTTACATAAGGATGTGATAAATCACCAAATAAAATGATAAAGAGGTCCCAAAAAAACTAAAGCCACCACAGAAAGTAAAAGAAAAGTAAACTTCTCAATAGCTAAAAAACACCTTATTTCATATAATAACCCAATTTACAGCAAATGACTTGGATCATACCAGCCTGTGTCCCTGAGGCAAGCATCTCATCTTCCTATTGTTGCTGCTAACATAGGCACAACATAATTATTAACAGTCAGCATTGGAGGTCTGTGGTATTTTGAATTTCTGATACCATATTCCTAATGCTTGTTTTTTTTTTCTATAAGCAAAAACATAAAAGCCTTTAAAGTTTGAAAGATAACAGTACACCAGTGCTGCTTCCATTGCATTTAAGAAGAAAAGTTGAACAAACTGCCTTTAATCCAAGGCAGTCTTACTCCCAACTCCTAATAAATTGATAATTGGTGAAGCCACCAGTGTGTCAGATAGTGACACAACAGGAGGGTTCCCTGCTTTGTCATGTATTAGCAACAGCAACAGATTACTGTATGTCCATCTCTTCTGTAATGGCTGTAACGCCCTTTTGCAAAGAATGTGAATAGTATTTAGACATAGAAAACATTTAGGTCAGTTAGCAAACTCTACAGTAGTTGACATCTCCAAGATCATCCAAAGGTCAGACCCTGCAATGTTCAAATAGACTATTATAACAAACCTGGCCCAACATTTCTGACTCTACAGCAGGGGTCACCAACCTTTTTAAGGCAGAGGGCTGCTTCATCGGTACTGATTCATAGGAAAGGATATCAACACTGACCGATGAACTGGAGGAATCAGTGTTCAACTTAACTTCATAATTATAAATATATTTCTATTACAAGGGAGGGTGAGAAGGAGGGAGAGGAGAAGAAGCAAGAAAGTAAGGAGGGAAGGAAAGAAGGAAGGAGGGAATGAAGAAAGAAAGGAAGGAGGGAGGGAAGGAAAGAAGGAAGGACAAAGGGAGGGAGGAAAACTGAAAGGAGGAAGGGGGGAGGGAGTATAAAAAGAAGGAAGGAAGCAAGGAAGGAAGGAAGGAAGGAAGGATCTTCGTTCACCTTAACTTCATACATAATAAACATATTTTTTGGAGGAGACAAAACACTGCAAATAACCATGTTTCCTCTTTATGAACCTTTGTTTGATTAAGCAGACACATGACCTGAGGCACCTTGCAGTTGACCATGTGCTCTTGTCTCACTGCAGCTCAGCCTATGCATAACCTTACAGATGGTGCTTGTCTGGCTCTCTTATAATATGATAAAAAAAAAAACTGATGTTAAATTAGAAGAGGTTGATTGTTGGAAAAAAAGAAGGGATTATTTTTTTCCTGAGCACTTAAATTGAAGACATTTCTACTCAGAAACAGATATTTGTTTCCTCTCTAAAAAGAGTAAAACATGCAAATTTTAATTCCTTTAAATTTAAAAGTTCTTCTTGATGAAAATACTTTTAACTCTGAAAAATTACTCAGTTGCAGTTGCATATAGTGCTGCCCTCTGACTATTTAGGTTTTTTATACTTATATGTCAAGGATGGGTTCTCTCATGTTTTACACAGGTACAAAAGTGTGATCAACGAAGGCAATTTCTAAATTTTCTGCATTGAAAGTCAGCAAGTGTTATAAGAGATATGCAACCTATTTAAATGTTATGGTAAAGAAATAGACCTTAAGTTCCCCAACTTTCTCCCTACTCTTGCTCGTTAACTTTAAAACATGGTGACTCATATAGTACTAGATCAAATCACATTGTTACAAAGGAACAGGGGAGTTTACGTCCGTCCCCTGTCATTGCATGGAGCTTCTAAAGAGTTTTAATTTAGTATTGAAGGAGAAGGAGCCTGGGGAATCAAAAGAGCCCAAATACAATAAAATCATCCAGTCAGTACAGATTGACTTTTCTGGATTGCAAAGAAATGAAAAAGAAAAGATAAGGACAAATCAATTCATTTAGATTTGAATGGCATCAAAACTTTCGAGATATAAGAAGAAGCTATTGCACATCATGTGAACTACAGCAAAACAGCAATTATATCATGTAAACTACAGCAATAACTATGGAATTTTTAATCTGTAATTCAGCAAACATCATATTAAATATTGCCTACATAATCACTGTAATAATATCGGGGGTGTATAAAAACATTGCCTCTAATAATCTCATATATTTCAGAACGAAAGCACCTAAAAGCGCCCGAATTGTAAAATCAGCTATTAGTGAAGCATCTTGCAGGTCACTGCAGTCTAATATAGCCTCTTCAGCACACTGCTACCATGGTTACCCAGGACTGAGACGTCACAGGTACCAATAGATGACTGAGCATGCTCGCTGCTGATCACCTGTCTGTCACCGTCTCATTCACAGTGACACAAACTCACAGCAAACACACAGGGAAAGTATGGAGGCAGGAAGACATGCATGCGCCAATTTTTACCACTATTATGAAGTCAGCACTATCACCTACTGTCACACATGCATGCGCTATAAATATCCACATGCCACTCAAAGTGAATCAGTTTTCTATCCCCGAGCTGTTGTCCCACATAGCCATTCAACTGAGGCGTGTGTGCCAGGAGAATCTGTGTATGAGAGACTGAAAGTGAGGAAGCGTTATTTTAAGCTCTGCATTTGAACAACAGACCGAATGTTGGAAATTTGCAGAGAAAGAAACTGTGCATCTGTGTGTGTCAGAGGAAGAGGGCCTTAGTTTTTATGTGTGTGTTGGTGCACGTTCAGCTGAGAGCAAACATTGTGCTCTCCTGTGTTGAAGATACAGTCCTGCAGACGCAGCGCCCCCCTCAGAGCAGAGTCTTGAACACAGAGTGAGGGGGAAGTGTGCGATAAGACGTTCAATGGTAACTAAATCGAAATTATCAGTTAAAAAGATTTATCTAGTGCTCCCTTGGGCTATTCAGCCGAATATTTATACAAGCTGAGATGAAAGATAGCTTAAATATCCGGAAGAATTACATAAAACCCTCAAATACTTAAAAGGAAAAAAAAGGTTTATTTATAGGACACCATACCATACCTACTTTATCCATAAAGCGCTTTAAAAAACAGCGAGAGCTGAAACCAAGTGCAGAACATAGACGTAACACAAAAAACGATGCATTAAAACAAATAAAAAAATAAATAAATAAAAAAGGCATATCTTTAAATAACAGAAAACAGTCAAAACAATGGATTTTGAATAGTTAATCTAGATAAATGATGATTCAACATGGAACTGACAATAGAATATGGGATGTTTTAAAGAATTCCTGCCTCTTTTAATACATGGAAACTTTTCACATTGCAGTGAACTCTCACTAGCAAGGAAACCTCTTTGTCTGATGCACACTAACACTTTGTATGTTTTGTCTATTTGTGAAACACCTTGAAATGTATTAAGAGTTTCTAAATGGATCATCAAAAAAGTTTAGAGCTTTGAGCACCAATTTAGATTCTTTTGTAAAACGGATAAGTGTAAGGGTCATACTGTATCGTTTATCTCATTCAATGATCTTAATGTTAGACCAAGTAATAGAAAAACAATTAGCAATATTGTCATTGGCCAAGAATTTTAATCCAAAACACTGATTGCTTCAGTTATGAATAAAGCTAAGTCTTCAGCAGACTGCATCTGCAGAAATAGGAAATAAAAACCTACCCACACATTTCCCTGTTCTAGTTTGATTACTGTTTCTATGGTTACCTCAACCTAAGAAATACAGCTTCTCCTGTGCTGGACAGACTACTTGAGTCTTATATGCAGATATGAAAATACCTGGGGGGGATATGTATATAAATAAACAGACCTGCAAAGACTGTCTGTCACAAAATACTGTGCATATTGGACAGAGAATCTTCTAAATTCCGACATTTATTTAAGGTGCAGTTTTTGGATTGTGAAGAAAAGCTGGACTAGCCAATGAAAACAAATCCCTGCATAATGTCTGAGGAACATACAGTCTCCAGGAACTGTATGAAACCGTAAAACGATTTACATTCATCACATGTGTGTGATTCACAGTGTATTTATTATTGTTTTTTGGATTTTTTTTTTTTTTGCTGCCTTTGACAGGTCCCTCTTGGAGAATAGATTTTGATCTCAACAGAAAAACAACAAAAAACTTCTAGCTGTTAAAAATCAATTCTAATCATTGACCCAGAAAATCTATAAGCTAAAAGAGACTATAACATACCGCCCCACAAAAACCCCCCAAAAACAAACAATAAAAACGCAGAAAAAAATGTTCACAGCAACACAGTTTAATTATTTCTGACCATTCATTGTTTTTCTCTATTTTTAAAGATATAGTGGAGAATTTTCACAAATTTTTGAAAAGACCCGCCCCCTCCACTTTGGGAAAAAAGGCAGATGCACAACTCCTTACCCGCTCCCAAAAGGGAACACCAATTAAACCCCTTTGAAAGCATGCATGAGCCCATTTCTCTATTATGCACGCTCTGTTTAAAAGTTGCTGTTTGCATCACTCATACAAGCTTACTTTCCAAAATAAGACTTGCAATTTGTCTATGTCAGACTCACCACAGGTAAGTGAAAATGGGGACGAGGATGTATGTAAACATATCACCTGAATGATTGACAATTAGCAGGACCACTTATTTTGAAAAAGAACATCCTCCACTGTACCTTTAAATATTTGATTGATATATAAAATAGTTTGGTGTTATTTTTTAATAGGAGGGTTTACCATAAGCTCTATAGACTTCACAGGACATAAAATGTGCACAAATGCACAAAACATTTTTGATACATACAAGAACTTGTAAGTTGCTAAAAATTTCATAAAAAAGAAGAGATAAAATCTTGGTCTTCACCTTAAGGTTTGGGTGATTACTTCTAAATTTCTATAAGGTTTTCTATATGGCTTCATGTCCAGTAAATGTCATGAGAGTGGATGCAACTCAGATGAAGGTTGGAAATAGGCTAACTTTCCTTCTTATGTGCCTTCATTACATGGCTAATCCTTGCTTACATGTTAAATCTGACAGAAATATCCCTGCGATGGAGATTTGCATCAGATTGATGGTTAAAATCATTCAGCGTCTACGGCTGATCTAAATGCTGTCTGATGATGATGTCTTCTTCTTATATTCCCACTGCCTCTGCTTTTTCTCATGCGTCATTTCTCTCTGTAGATATAAGAAGTCAGGTTGTAATGCAGCAGAAAAGTAAACACCGTCACGAGGAAAGAAAATAAAATGAGATGATAGCATTAAAATAAAGATACCAACCCCCAGATGTGCACATTTGTGTAGATGGTTGTCATTTATCTATAACAAACAGTTAATGTACTTTGTCAGTAAAATAGTTGGAAATAAATGGAATAACTGAGGCTCTGAGATCCATTTAGTCTGATTCAATTTAAAGATGTGGAGACTGTTCACAGCTGCCTTGGTAAAAGGGTAACAAATCCAACTGGAACTAAAGCACTGGATATACAATGTAATCCATGTCAAATCATTTCACTGCAGTTCAGTTAAATATAAAAATTATTTGGTTTCCTGCAGCAGGATGCAGACATGTAAATTACAGTCCATCTTTAAAGCCAGGACTGATCTTCTAAACAGGAAAATGCCTTGCTGTGGTCCTGGCTGTAGAGTAGTGGACCAGATATTTCCTTTCTGCAGAGCTGGTAAATGGATTTTGATTGTCCACTCCATATTTGTTTGGTAAATCAGGATAAGGTTGAGTGCTTGGGAGAGATTAAAAGGATCTCCGATTCTATGTCCATTTCTAGAGTTGTGTCCAAATTCTTAGAAAAAACAGGAAACCTTGTTCCCTGTGCAGATAAGACTCAACCTGGGCAGCCTCTGGTGCGCACTCCTGTCTGATTTGGGCCTAAAAAAGAAGACGTAGTCATGGAGATGAAGGTGTCTGTCAGGTAAACCTTAGTGTGTATTGGTTACTTCTCAGTGTTCACTAGGGAGGTTGAAAGCTGATTGTAAAATCAGTGACTGATTCACTCGCACACCTTCAATCATCTTCAGACATGAGATGTGGACAATAAGGGTTTTATAGGAGCTTCTATATTAGAGCAACCAGGCAGTTTGAGGAAAGCTTTTTATTCCTGGCTTTGAGCTACAATGAGCTAAAAGTACTGTTGGGGAATGTTTTAGTATTCCCTTTACAGGATAATAGATGGATGGATTAATTTCCTTTTAAAAGCTTCTCCATCTGAACATAGCATCAGTATCTTGATAGCAAATGGTTTGCCCTCCTGGTGTATCTTTCACAGGTGGATCCAGGCATCGGATATAGGAAAGAGCACAAGTATCAAAAGATATGTCAAATTTTCTGCTCTTCATATGTGAAGCTCCTATCCTCATTATAATAGTTATTTTGTTGAATTAAAAATAACAGACCAACCTTTAATTTTAACACTGTTGTTATTATTTGAATAAGAATTTCAAATCATTTGTCATTGATGGGGCCATCCCATACTTTTAAATTCCACGCGCAGATGCATATCTCAATCTAAGCTATTATCATGAGTCCAAGTTCAAACTTAAACACACTATTAAAAGTAACTCAAAGTCTAACTCAAAAACCCCTCTGGGACTCTACTTAACACTTCATTGAAACAAAATAACAGCCAAGATTAAAACTATTTTGCTCTTTAAGGGACACAAATGTAATTCGTGAGTAGGTTGTCTCTGAGTTAACAGCTACAATGAAAATAACAGCTATAAAAAAAAACCCTAAGAACAGAAACAAAATATCTGTATCAGGATACACTAGACGACCGATGCAAGAACCCAACCAAGACTGAAAAAAGGAGCCTAAATACTGGCGAGGATGATTACTGATGTGAAAACGTGAGTGATTGCAGAAGGGTGAATATGTGGGTGAGGTCAAAGAGATGAAGTTCATTCCTGCAATTTATTGAGAGTAAATGGATAAAAGGGAAGCAAAGATAACTTCTCAGTCATTTATCAGAACAAACACCATAAGAACAAACCCAAAGGTGGAAAAAGAGGTTTAACAGAAAAAAACTGGAAGTTATAGGAGAGACTAGAGACTACAACACAAGTCAGCACTTTACCAAGACTTGAAAGCATGTCAGACAGTAGAATCTCACATCTAAACACTGACCTTCATGTGATCCCAACCAAAAACTGATCACAACACAAAATTATTAAAAATAGAAGTCGTGACATGAAAAATCTTGAAATGTCTTAAATAATCAGATTTGAGTCTAGGTTGTAGAAGAGCTCAGCAGTAGACATCATCTGAATTTATGTTCCTGAAGCCCAGAGCTCAGCAGTGCTGAAAGAAGGACATTTGAAAATAGATGGATCATTTGTTAAATATGTCAACATGCCTTCAGGAAGGCTATATTGAGACAGCATTTTTATTTAATTTTTTTTTAAGAAAACATATAATCATTCAGGGATAAGCAAGAGTGACATTTGTTTTTAGATGAATGCTGTAAACTAGGTCTACATCGCGCAGTGGATGGGGTATTGAAAGGAGAAAAACTCAAACCAACAGCTCCCACATACTGCAATGCTCCAAGCACCATGAATTGTCTCTTAGGTTTCCTCAGCCCGTCGGTGTGGATACTGACCCACATTTCAGACTTCATTTAGATATTCCTTCATCATGGCTGATCCAGAATTACAGCTGGATGCTGTGCCTGGAAGACAGGAACCTAATAAGGGAACACTGTGTGTAGGTTTACTCTAGGGCTGTGGTCTCTGTGTGCAGGACCTGCTTCCCACAAAGAACAACCAGATCCAAATCTATTAATGTCTGAATGGTGTGAAGGCTTAAAGAACTGCTGAGTTGTTTGGTTCTGTAAGATCAGCTGTACTGAGGCGAGGAATGTCCTACAGTAGTATAGAGTGGTATGTTTTCACACCAACAGGGGCCTGAAAAAGTATTCAAAGCCTTCTGCCTTTTCATTTTCCAAGCATTAATATTTGAATATTGAAAAAGTTAAACACATAAGTCCTTAAAAACGTGGTGCAAATATTTTTTCTTCATCTTTTGAGAATCAACAATTATCTTTCTATTACCTTTTAATTTCTGTCTATTTATCCAGAACAGTCCTGTGTTTCAATCTTATCCTATTCCTTAGTGTTATTAAAGAAAATCTCACTGTATAGAGCTGCCAGCTCTGTGTTTTACTTTAGGGTTGGCTTATTCAGAGCGATTGGCAATATTCTTTTTTTTTTTTTTTTTTTTTTTACACACATAACATTTTGCCTTTGGGCCAATTAATTTTAATCTTTTCCTTTACATGTTTACTGTGTCCCTAAGTGGAAAAACAGCCGATGGGAAATCTTGTTGTTTAAGTGAAAGTTGTAATTTCAATCAATTATTCACTGTTTTGTGTTGCCGTATTACATAAAATCACGATTAAACACATAATTGTTTGTGGTATAAAAATATAAAATAAGAAAAAATATTCAAGAATTATGAATGTTTTTAGCGGGGGTAAATAACAAAGATGACACAGGCCCTGTGCGGGGAGGCAGAGTTACGTGACCAATGGAGAGCAGAAAGTAGTGATCATCTGTCTGAACGGTCAGCTAACTGAGTTCACTATAAAGTCCACTATATAGTCCCTGCTCTATGTAGCGATTGAGGGATTTTGGCGTTAGGGTGGGCTTTTGGATACAGCCTATGTGTGAAGACTACATTTCAAGGTGCATTGTGGGAAATTTTGAGTCCACTGCTTTTTGTTTTTTTTTCATCCACTAGACATCCAGACACTCATGTAAAATGGCATATATAGTGCTCTATATTGACTGCGGCAAGTTACTAGTGCTACAAATGTTGACCATATTTTCTTAACATAAACTAAATTGGAGTGTTTGTTATTTTTTGGACACTTCTTTCAGTCAGTTTTGGATTCAGATATGCAAACTGTTTACCCAGGATTTATGGAGCTATTTCTTTAGGCTTACATAATAGTTCATAGCTTACGAGACAAATAAGACCCAGCTAACTAGCCTTTGTCAATAACTGAATCTGTGTAAGAAGCAGAATTGCAATAAGTTTTGAGGCCTTAAATTGATATATTGTGGGAAACCCTGATTATTTCAGCACATTTCTTGTTTTTTTTTCTCAAAACATTTGGTTGATTAGAAAGGCTGACAGGCATAACACCCAATGACTCAGTCACCCCTAAGATCTTAACATACATCGCTGCAGCATCCATCAAAGACTGTACAATGAGCAGATATGATAAAGAAAGCCTTCACTTCTCACCTTTTATGACTCTCAGCCTCAGTTATCTTGATCTTAAAATGCTGTGAAAATACAAACATTTATTGCTTAAGGTTCTGAGTTGTTTCTTTTTATTTTATTAGGTTTAACCATAAGAAAAAAAGCAAGTATTGGACCAAAACACATTGGATAGGAAGGTCCTAGTTAAAGTTCAGTTGATAAGAACCATCCACCACAAAAAACATCCTCTTCATCATCATCATCATCATCATCATCATCATCATCATCATCATCATCATCATCATCATCATCATCATCAAATCTTAGATCTGGTTACAAAGGAAGAGAAAACCAGTTATCTCTAATCCATTTCTTTGGGGGGGAATCCCATGGTGTCCCCAGCATCAAACAAAATATGATTCATAAGGCAAGTTCTGGAGCTGTCCAGTAGCTCTACTAAAAGTATGACTATTTCAGACATCAGAAATATTTCCTAATGGTTCTCTAATACAATACCCAAGCTCACTCAACTGACTGTGAATAAAATGTAACATTTGATCCTCTATCTGGCATTGTGCTCTTTCAGTCATAATCCATATTTAATCACCATATTTTAGGGCTGAAGTGTAGAGGGGGCTTTTTTTTTTTGACTCAGCTCCTGCTTTCCACCAGTGAGTGGGGGAAATACCCCAACTACTGCTGAGAAATACTTTCTCTACTAACAGGACATTAACATACTTTAAACTCCTCAGATAGAGACACAGAGTTACCCCCACCTGCACAGCTTGCTTCCCTTTATGTCAGTTGAAATCTATGGCTTCAGATTTACAGAAACTGACTTTAGTCCACATAGTCCACAAAGTCTAGTGACATAAACTAGACTTTTATTTACCAAACATAATAACATAATCTGTTAAAAAAGTTAGCACAAATATTTGCACTCCTTGAAATTCTGGCACCGCCAAAAGAACATTACAAATGGAGGAGTCCAGCCCAAACCAGGAAAAACTTTAACTTAGTTCCATATCAGCAGTAGAGATCCTGTATTCCACTGAAATACCAAGACAAATTTAGGCTGACAGGCAAACAAACAATAAGTATTTCCAGCTCATAAAGCTCTGACCAAAAAGCAAAGCAAAGACGAGGAATGTGGAAGAAAAAGGGGTTGAATTATATGAACACCACCTGCTCTTTTTCATCTTTTCCCACACGTTCAAAGTTTTCCTTTTTAAAGCCCCACCCTCACAACCGCCTTGGAAAGAATGGAAAAGATTCCCTGTCTGCGATGCAGCTGCCAGCCCATTCAAATCTGGATAATTACTCTGAATGACTTTAACGAGGGATACGTGGCATATGAAAAGAACAGGATTGCTCTCAGCAAAATGCTTAGAGTGTTTATGATTAGAAGAAAGCAGAGTAAATGGGTCAGGATTGGATCTGATTTCTGTTTAGAAAGTGTGACGCTCTTCATGTTGCTCTGCTTGTTTCTTACTTTGAATATAAACAATATCAAATCAGTGGAAAATGAAGAACATGATAAAGTGAATCCACTTTAGCTCTTATGGTTTACAATCACAAACATTTAAACATTTACTGACCTAAAGGTACCGATCATTTTCTTCCACACCTTTTGTCATCTTATTTGAGAGCAAGTCCAAACAAAAACCTCAAAACAAAAGCTTAACATTAATTTCACTCCTAAGGAAGATAAAAAAAAAATTCAATATTATTTTTCCATTTAAATATTATTTCTTTCTGTTAATGAACTTACTGTTAATATGTTTTTTTTTCTTTAAAGAAGATTTTTTTTTTCTTAAACCAAAATATTAGACCTTTAAATAATGTAGTAGGATTCAGGTTATTTCTTAACTTTTAAGTTATATGGAGGCCTGCAATCATCACTATTCTAGAAAGACACTTGTTTTGGTACATAAAAGTTCATAAAATATACATCTCAGCCCCTATAGCAACTACAACAGACCTTGGGAAGATACAAGGTGTGCTTTAATCTACAGTGAAATAATTCTTGTATCTACTTGGACTGACCACCTTAAAAAGGAAGACGCCATCACTCTATATCTAGATTTAAAAATGACCTCAAGAAAATATATATGTCCTGGAATATTGAGTGAAAGTACGGAAAATAGTATAAAATAAAGGAGTATTTATACTGATGCTGACATATATACAGGTAACTAACTATGTGACTTCTCAAAACAGATTTTATTTAGAGGTATCAGAGTAAAATGAGCTGGATATAAATCCCCACCAGACTTTTCAGATTTGTCTTTGTAAAACTAGTTGAATTTGCTTTCCGCATCCCAGTGACGCACTACTTTGTGTTGGTCAAGTCACTTTTAATTCTACACTTAGGCGTCTAAAAAAGAGAAAACTAATATGGAATTGTTTAAGTACTTTGCAAAGTAAGCCTCTCATCTACAAAGTATTGCATATGGAAAACATTGAAACCATCATCATGCAGGTAATAATTTGATGTCTCCAAAATATTTTTTTCTTATTTTGTTTTTTTATGTGGAAATCTCCTCTCCACACTGTTAGTCATACCTAGAACGAATTCTTTTGGGTTGCAAAAGGATTAATTCGTGCAATTTGTCAGTGTATTCTCATTATCAGTTCGTATGAAATCGTACGAAAATTTATGCACAGTAATTTCGTACGTTTTTGACGTTTTTTTCGTCGTATTTCATCGTATTTTTACGCCTTGCCTCGAGACAAGATATCCTTGCGCAGGCGCATCTTACGCACCATTCAATAACATAGAATTTAACATACAATTAACCCTAACCCTGACCCTAACCCTAATGGGCCTTTCAGACAGGCTGCGACAACCGCACTGCTGCGCTGTGAAACCCATTCTTTTCAATGGCTTGCGCCGCGCCAGGGAGGTATATCGCTGCGTCGAGCAAAGCGCAAGCACAGCGCAGCGCACCGCTTCGCGAGCTCGCGCGCAGGCCAGGTCAAAGTTGAACTATGTTGAACTTTGACCGCGGCGCGCCGTGACGAATGCACGCGGGGCCAATAGAAACCATCGGCTGGAAAGACCAGGAAGCAAAATGGAGGAAAAGCTTATACTGTGTGTGTCTGAATTCCCCGAACTATATGACACAAGTTTGCAATTTCTTTCACAAGCGGGAACTCCCCAAGCTGCTCTCTGGACCTGAGTGTTTAGTGCACCCACAGCCTCTTCTTTCTTGCTGCTCTTTTTCTTCGAACTAGCAGGGCTAGTGCTAGCGCTTGCTTCTTAGCACGGGTCAGATACATATTTGCTGCTGACCAAAAGCTGGAACAACAAACAAATGACTAGACCCGGCAACCCAGCCGGCGCAGCGCAAATGCGCTGAACCCCGCGGCCAGCGCAGCGCAAATCGCTTCCTATCTGAAAGGCCCATAAGACACAAAACAGCAAGCAACCTAGTTAGAGACGTAAGAAGTAATTATTGCACTGTTTTTCCCAGTTTTACGTCCGTCCGCGGATCTGCTTTTTTCGTCTGTCTGCCTGCGCATATAAACTGAGGAACAACATCAAAAACGTACAAAATACTGTGCATAACTTTTGTACGATTTCATACGAACTGATAATGAGAATATGTTGAATTTCAAGTATTGTTACCTTGCAGCATGAAGGCCCAGGGTCTTTTTGCATTGAGTTTTAAAGTTCTTCCCATGCATGCATGGGCTCTCTCCAGGTATTCCAGCTCCCTCCCACAGTCAAAAAACATGACTGTTATGTTAATTGATCTCTCAATTATCCTTAGATGTATTTGTGCATATGGCTGTATGTCTATGTGTGTCCAATGTGTACTTCCATAGACTGCTGTAGACGGGCCCCAGCCCAAACGTCACACTGACGGATAAGTGGAAGAAGATGGATAGGTATTTAGCCCCAATCTTATCTACTTTGTTACTACAACAAGCAGGAGAAATATTTCTAAACAAACCTTGGTTTTCAGTAGACTAAAAGTTTCTCCACATCGTTCAGCTGTATGAGAAGCATTCTGCCATAGCTATCAGGTGTTGATGTGCAGTTTGACTTTCGTGCGCTTGGCAACATCCAGCAGAACCCATGGGAGGAAGAATGAGCCTTCTTAGCCAGGAGTGAGATGATGCAAACAGCAAGAAAGAACACACAGGGAAGCTGCTAAAATCAACCTGCTGTAACTTAGATCAAAACCCTGTTGGAGAGTAAAGAGTTTGGATAGAGTTGGAACATTTATGGTGACAGCATAAGTGGAATCCATTTTTAGCAGCTCAGACCTGAGGAAATCCACAGCTGACTGACATTAGTTCAGTAAAAAGCAAGCCTCCATTGTATGTGTATGATAATGTGTCTTCATAGTAGTTAAACTGCGGTCAAAGGATAATTAAAAAACAAACTTGTTAAGAGTGGGACACACCCACCACATTTCAGAGGCTCTGGCTGACATTTCTGCCTCTCTGTGAATGTTTCCATCTGTCAAACACACTGAATGATGTTACATCTTTCTTGCATGCACAAACACTCTCACAAGCTTTTGATTTTCATTGTTTCACCCATCCATCTCTCTGACAGTCACTCCTCCCATCCTGTGACTTGATGTGCACGCAGATCTATTTGTATAGCAGAGGCTTCCCGTTTGTTGTGGGTTCTCTGCAGGAGTCTTTGACTCAGTGAAGTGGGATGCATTTCTTTGTGATTGCTGACAGATTGATAGGCAGGTAGTTGCATGAGGAGCTTTGTCTTGACTGAATTGTTTTATAATGTGTAAATAGCAAAACATTTCGTGTTACAGCCAGATAGTTATTCATATGCAAACCTTTGATTCTGAGGGATGTTTACCATCAACTTCGCAGCTTTCTAAAATATTTTGCTCACATATTGATATGTCATTCAATTTTTAAGGAAGGCTTTTCACAATGTTTCCAAGTCTATTCTGACCTGTCCGTAAGATGTGCATTTGCAAGGTCAGACACTGAGGTTGGATGATAAGCAGTTTCTTGAGGTGTATACTTTAATTCATTCCAAAGGTTATTCTGTTGTTCTACCAAACCAAATCATTTATAAATGGTCAATACTGTAAGAGAGTACGGAAGAGGATTATGGCCACTAAAAAAAAAAATGTTAACTGATTTTTTTTATTTTATTTCAGTATGGGAAAAAAAGTCAGAATTCTGACTTTAATCTCAGAATTCTGACTTTTTTCTCAGAATTCTCACTTTTTTTTCTCAGAATTCAGACTTTTTTATTGTCAGAATTCAGTCAGAATTCTGAGATTAAAGTCAGAATTCTGGCTTTAAACTGAAATAAAATTTAAAAATCAGTAAACTTTTTTTTTTTTTCAGTGGCCCTAATCCTCTTCCGTAAGAGAGAAAGGCCAGCCACAAACCAAAAGTTGAAGGTATGATATTTTTCAAAATGCCTTCACTGGATTCAACTGGCCAAGCCAATTCCAGAAAAACATCTCAATCACCATAATTCCTTCTGTGCTAAATTATACACTTGAAACAGAGCAGTTGTCATCAAGGCAACTACTTGAAGATATTTTTCTTTAAAAAAATACTTTCTATATAGTAGCTGCAAGGTGAAGACATCATAACAACAGAAAAAATGTAGATAGATACTGTATATGTTGCAGGTAAAATGTTATGAATAGGTTTAAACAAATTTTCTCTTTTAGATATCTTAAAATAGCTTGATTGTTTTGTGCACTGCTCACTCTTAGTGTTCTCTCCATGGGCTGCATGACAGAGTCACCTGAAATGGTTCTTCCACTGTCCTGAAAGTCCACATAAGTATTAATAAAATTAAAGACAACCCACTGACTGAATTAGTGTAGCTCGGACAGAACTTTATTCTTTTATCATTAGTGAACATGCAGCCACTATGGTAGTGATAAAAAAAATGTCGCACTTTCTTTTAGACAATAGAGACTTGACACTGGGAAAGATATTTTACAAATTTATCAGACAACTTTTTTTTACAAAACAAACAATTCATCTGGTATCTCCCTCACCATGTGTCCTCTGTGCAGCAGCAAAAGCAGTTGTGTGGAAATCATTTCCCACAGAACATTTCTGTCTGTCTGTCTGTCTGTCTGTCTGTCTGTCTGTCTGTCTGTCTGTCATGTTTGCACAATACAGGACTAATAAAAACCTGAAACAACCTAAAATGTTAAAAACGCCAGATGACACTACATTTTTTTGGTTTATTCATCAAACATTTAAAGGTATAGTTCTCCAATTTTTGAAAAGACCCGCCCTTTCCACTAAAAAAAAAAAAAAAAAAAAAATGCACATGCACAACCATGTACTGTACCCACTGCCGAGAGGGAACGCCTATTAAACTTGTGTGAGAGCATGCACAAGCCCTTTTTCTCCTCATGATGCTCTGTATAAAAGTTATTGTTTGCATCGCTCATACAAGCTAACTTTCCAAAAGAAGATTTGCAATTTTTCCACCATGTCAGACTCACCATCGGTAAGTGAAAATGGGGACAAGCACATAGGACGGCCTTACGTAAACATATTACCATCAGATTGACAATTAGGACTACTTACTTTGATGATCCAACCGGAAAAACAACATCCTCTACTATAGCTTTAAGTGGTGACAAGCCTTTATTCCTTCCTGTAAAACCTTGGCATTAATCCTGATCTGTAATTCACATATCTCTAATTGCAAAATTGCTAAATATTTTTTTCTGCATGAAAGAAGATTCACTCACTTTTATCTTTGTTTGGTGAGTTCAATTTGAACACTGACGTTACTTTGACTGTAGAGCATGTGTTGGTTTGGATGTCACTGTTTGACACACATGCAGGGAAACCATGAAGCGCACTCAAGAGGCTGCTTTTCAAATAATGTATATCTATAAGCACACCATCCTTATAAAAACAATATTCTCCTATCATCACACTAATGCATACTGTCACCATTATTTACCTTCATCTTTACCATATTTTCCTGCACTACTCATCATCTTTATAATAAAGCTGCCCTTATCGTTCCTCCTTCCTCATCTTCTCTCTTCATTCCTCTCTTGCTTTCATTTATGACATCTTGTGATTCATCTACCCTCGCGCACCACTATCGTTCTTCTCTTTCTTTTAATTTATCCTCTGCTTTGATCTTTTCATTAATATGCTGTTTGTGTCCTCAGTTTCCTTTTCTCTGTGTCTTTCTTTTCTATATCTTCCTCCCTTCAGATCTCTTTTTAACTCTTCACCTTCATCCACTTGAGCCGTATGTCTCCCTTCCTCTCATCAGTGAGCTTTGGTTTGATGAGAAGAAATGTAAATGTCAGGTTAAAGTCCTGCCAGGAGAAAGAGGCTATGGACTGAAGAGTACAGTAGATTTGATGACGTTTCAGTCAGAGTCAAAAGAAATTTTAGAAAATCCTTCAAAAGAAAAAAGAAAAGAAAAATATTTGGTAGAACATTATGCTGTAGCTTCAACCATACCACAAGTCATCAAGTTTAAACTACCTCTGTTCTTACTCATAAATGAGTTGCAAACATATGCATACTGTAGATGGAGGTATAATTTTTTTTTTTTTTGGGAATATTGTCCCACAATAAGCAACACACTAGGAAGCCATAATTTTCATAGAGTTTTGTACCCTGGACTGGGATTATATTATGTTTGGGAAATTGATCTGTGTGCTACGGTGGCTGAGGGGTGCAAATTTGATGGACATACTTAATTGCCAAGCAAATACAACAAGTCCTGCAATGACAAAAAAATAGGTTTGTAAACACAAGAGTTCGCCTAGTCCCTTAGATTTGGTGATAAACAATCAATTTCTCATTTTTCCATTGCATCTGAAAATGAAGCCTCTACTGTCCCTTTATGGTGTTTTTTTTTTAATATGTTTTGTCCAAAGACAATGAAAAAGGTGTAATTTTGAATATCAAGTAAGGAAAAATCTGTACAGAGGAACGAGGAAACGATAGAGATAAGAGCAAGAAGACAGACACCTTTACCAACTTCATCAGCTACATCAAGGTGACTGCAGGTGCTGTTTATGAGCATAAGATTTCATAAACAAGAAAAAATGTTTTCCCAAGGTTTTAATATTTGTGTCTTCTGTCAGTACAAAACATCTGCTGACTTTTTCATCTCAGTTTATGAAATGTAATCAATGGCTTTTCAGCCCATGTGTTTCCTTGCATGTTTATCATTGAAAGTCGGCTGCTGCAGAAACTTCTTTTCTCACTATGTTAAAGCAATATAAAGAAGAGTTTGTGACTGCAGCTAGTGTGTGATGTATATGTCTGGGTTTTAACTGCAAGGAGTTTGAGCTGTGTGATAGAAGATATCCTTGGAACAATATCTTAACAGCTTCAAGAAGGGTGTTTAAACCCACAAGAGTAAAACATGGGCTGACTTTGTGGAAAAAAGGGGATTTTTTTTGAAAAAAAAAACAAAAAAACTCAATGACTGCTGTAAAGTACAGAGACAGATGTCTTTACCAAGGGCTTTTAGATCCTTGGGCAGGGTGGCAGTGTTTGAGTTCTCCAAACAAGTCAGACTTCAGATGAGGTTTTACTGTCACTTAAAACAATGCCTGATAGAAAGATCGTGCCAGCTGATTTGAAGAGAAGTGAGGCAGAGCAGCAATTTTTAAAACAAGAACAAAAAGGTTTTTAAAACAAGAACCAAAAAAAAAAAACATTTTTTTAATGCATTCACTTTTTGTCTGTGCTACATCCAAACTGAGGGGCTGTCAATATTGTGCAGAGGTAAAAAAAAAGGGTGTCAATTCAGAGTCTGTGTATGAGAGAAGTGCTTCTCCCTCATACACAGGGATGGGGTGGAGGGGCGGCGGGGCGGGTTGGACTGACGTAACCAAAAGCAAACAAAAATCACATTACTATGGGTGTGTGTCTGTGTTGGACAGCACAAGTGTTTTAGATGTACAGGGAACTTTGAGGGACCACTTTAAAAATTGCACCCATTCTAGTGCCCCCATCTGGTTCCATTGGAAACTACAGTGTATAGGAAAACTAAAACAAAGCAAGTGCAAGTTCACCCTCGCTCTCTCTATACGACTAAGGAGGAACATTAGCAACAAGGTAGTGTAGAATAAGTGCTCTTTTTTTAATTGACCACAGTTTGCAGGAGTATGATAAGAACATAACAAGGCAAACCGTTTTCAACTGTATAGGCAATGATGGAAGTGTTATAAGATCATTTTGAAATATCCATCTCCAGTATTCTCCGGAGTGTAATATAATAAAACATAATATTTGGTCAGATCTGAATTTGATGACAAAGTGAACCTGAAGTTTTACATCACTTTTAATCTGCCTCTCTGTAACAGTTAGTCACTGTTCTTGCAAGCACAGCTTGACGATTTCAACCTGTAACCTCGACCCTTTGGCTGCTGTCACCCTCAGCTGAGGCTGTAGCCTTCGTCATCCTGCTGCTCTGTTATCTCTGCTCTAAGAAGAAAGAATGTGGAGAAATAGGAACACTGTGACCCACCGCAGAGCAGCCCACAGTCTTATTGGCATTTGCTGCTCACTGAGCATTTGCAGCTGCAAGGGATTATGGGAAGAGGCGCCATTTTATTTTTCTCTTCCTGTCATCTTTTTAAGGGGTTAATTCGTTTTTTTCTCAGATGTTTTTTTCTTTTTCTCTTTTAAAGAAACTTTAATAAATTGTTTGGTAATGTTACTCATTTTTTTCATGTAATATTTTCATTTCTGTTTTCCATTCATTCTGACCTTTTTCTCTCTAACTTCCTCCACCCTCATTCTCTTCCACCACCAACCTAACTGCTGTGTGCATTCGAGGACACAGTCAGTCAGGAACCAGCCCAGCGCAGTGAAAAGTTAAAAGGTTGAAAGCTGTTGGGACCTTTTTTTTCCCATTTCAGTGCCCCCTCTCAGCAGAGTTCAGTTATGCCAACAGCTGCTGCATAGAGAAAACCAAAGCAAATCTGCCTGATGCCTCCCATTATGAAAGCTCTCATGTTAAAATAATCTGTCAGCTCCTGAAAGCAGCAGGTGTAAGATAGGACACACTTATAATGCAGGAAAGAATGTAACAAAAATCCAGCAACATTACCGTTTTTTATTTTTTTTGCATGTCAGTTAACATCTTGGTGCAGCAAAGGTCTGGCTTATTAAATCAGAACAGCTCAGAGTTTGTGATGCAGAGTGATGCCTTCTAAAGGATTGCTTAAGCACACTGGTGTCACAGGAAATGTCATGATAGCTATTGCTGCCAGGTCACAGAGACATCTCAAAAAGCAGCCAGAAGCAACTTTATTGCTCTCCAAATGGTGGGTATTGTGAAAAGGTAATTCAAAGTGTAAAAGTCTACAGAGAGCTTGACCTTATTCACTTTATTTGATGATGGAAAAAACTGTGATTTGATTGATAGATAAACACAAAGTGGTAAATTGTGATAAATGTTAAATAAAACGTGGCATATGTGTATTTTTAGCTCTCCAGATTACTCCAGAAGACTATAAGACATCCCTTTGCTGCAGGTACTGTTAAAAGTCCTTTCAGGTTAAGCTTTTCTAGCCTCGTGAGACCATCCTGATCTCGCAAGCTTTCAAGANATCCATCTGGAGGAGTCAGGTTAAAGCTTTTCACCAGCTTTCCAAATCTTAAGACTGAATATATATTGCTGCCTTTTTGGAATAACTCAAGCTTAGTCAGAGGCGTAGCCAGAAGTTTTTAATAAGGGTGGCCAGGCAGTAACCAATGTACACTGATGGGTGGCCGAAAGCGGATAGGTGCCAGAACCTCAGGGTCAATTTACACTTTCCCAGAAGGAAAATGAACAATCACAACATCCGTATTTTCTATATTAAGACAAACAATACTTCCCTACAGCCTTTGCTAAAAAACCAAAAACAAACAAACAAAAATGGACGCATTTAAACATCAATGCTGTCTAAATTAAAGGTTTAGTGGACAACATTTTTTCAGTTTTGAGTTCTGGCGCAATCATCTTATTCACTGTCATTACTAACCTACTTTTATTAATAATCATTCCGCATAAACTGTATATTTACATGTACTAATATCTACGTTATTACTTATTATTCAATTAGTTATGCATTTCTGATTTCAGTGAAGATTCTTAGAGGACTTACAGAGAAAATTTCCTCTTTACCCCCTATAAGACAAAATCTTGTCCTGACAAGAGCATGAATTCTGTATTTATCTTTAGTATATTGGTGTGTATAATCAACCACAGGGTTTTTTTTGTCAGTTAGTTGTTTATATATATAAAATTTAAATGATGAATAAGTTAGAACTTTCCACTTGAGAGCTGTCACTGTCTGTATTATAGGGAAAAATGGTAGGGGTGGCCACAGGGGTGGCCAATGATTGGGTGAGGGTGGCCATGGCCCCCCTGGCCCCCCATCTAGCTCCGCCCCTGAGCTTAGTCAGAATGGATGAAGAGCAACAGTGAACATTAGTGTTTAAATCTTGCCACAGATGCCTAATTGGATTATTGTCTGCACTTTGGGCCCCTTTATCATGAACGGCTTTGATTTAGAGGCTCCATAATAGCACAGCTACTTGTTTAGGGGCACTGTAGGTGAACCTTTATCCCAGTTTAAGGCTTTTCCAACATGAAACCTGTTCTCTAAAACTGTTCTTCAGGGCAGTTCCTTTCATGATTGGTGGTGTGGTGCACTTATTATGATATCTTTAAGCACATGCCCAGCATAAATGTTTTCAACTAAAACAGCACATAGGCTAGAAAGTTTAGATCTGGTTTAATCACAGCAGAAAACCTTCTTCCATGCATTTCCAGTCTTTCCTCCATGACGTCTAGCTTTCCTTCATAACCGGCCTTTACTTCTTTTCACTATCCCACACAGACTAGATTTGTGGATTAAATGGCTAATAGCGATCCTGTCAATGGGTTCTTATATAGGATTTCTCTGCAGTTCCTCCACGGGGACCACAGGCCTCTTGACAGCTTCTCTGATTAATGAAATCTTAACCAGGCCTGTCCCACAGTCTGTCATTGCTTTTAGAGTATGGGTTGAATAGAGTTTGTTAAGATTTATCATCATGAACTAACTATTCATTTTGATCCCCAAACACAGAGATTTACACAGAAGGACTATTTTCTAATGTGTGGACTTAAGCTGACAAAGGGAGCTAAATGCAGTCATAGAAAAAAAAATATTTTTTTTAAACCAGTTACTGTTTTCGCTTAGAATCATGGAGGCTTCAAGTGGAAATAGCTATAAATGACATAGGAAAACAATAGGAAATGAAAGAAGATAAAAAAATTGGTTTAACTGAAATAAGAAATGATCAAATGTAAATAAGACAAAGTTAATATCATTGGAGAAGTGCGACAGAAACACAAATGTGGGAATAGAATTGATGGGGTAGAAAAGGAAGAAAACAATTTCTTTGCTTCACTGCAGATCATAGGCAAAGTTGAACACAAACTTATATCTGATTTACACAGATATATGTTTATTTCAGAAACATTGCAGTCTGTTTGTATATAATTATTTGTTATATACATATAATTTTGCCCCCTAGTGCTTTAGTTTATCCTATGCTCTGCAAGATATTTCATCGAGAAGTAACAGGAAAGCCAAGAATATTTTTATGTTCGAAATAAACAAAACAAGCTATCATTACTTTGAGTTGGTCTATTATTTAATGTTATAAAACCCATTGATGTCTGTGGTGTAAACAAAAAGAAAGGGGAAAATGTTCAGGGAAATGCAAGTATTTATAAATCAAGTGTTTTGTTTTCCTTATTGTTGCTTGTATATACCACTGTTTCAATCCATAAATCCCACTCAGAGAACTTACACCCTTTAATCCATCAGTAAAGCACTTGGCAACAGTTTGTTTTGGTATTGATTAAAGAACTGGTCTCAAATCCTCTGTTTCTATTTCTTTCATATGATGTTTCATCCATTTCTGTCTTATTTAGTAGCTAGAAATTGTATTGTGGTAGAGAGAACAGTTTTAAATACAGAATAACATGCCTGTGTTATTTTTTAATAAGGAATTAAGTCTTTAATTCATTAAGCATGCTTCCCTCTGTTATATAATTGGATTTTTAGGGATTATGAATTGTGCATTCGGTGGTCTATATATAGGAGACCCTTGAATTAACAGGTTTGATTTAACCTGTGTTTACATCATGGATGAGTGAGCAGATGCTGCGGGTAGTCATGTGTGCATACATGAACATGTGAGGCAGAACACATCAAGCCACATAAAAGCCCACTGAAACCTCCCTGTTCAACATGGTCCCCTCTTTCCAGGTGAGTGAACATGTCTGCAGACAGGAATTATAAATAAGGGGAAAAAGTATTGAAACAAAATAAAGAAGCGGGGACAATGAGGGCTAAACAAATGAAGGGAAATGGAGCACATATGAAATATTGATACAGAAGGAGAGGGAAGGAGAGACAGAGTTCCTGAAAAGCTGAAATATGAAGGGGGCTAAAATAACTACAGAGAAATGGTGGACAAAGATGGAAGAAATGAATTAGAAAAATTATAAGTAGGGGTAAAACAGAAGGGAAACTATAGGAACCAGGCGCTTGATTCAAACAAGTCAGCCTAAGAAAACTTTCAGTCTGAACAAATATAAACAAGAAGCACGAATTTAAGGTTTTGTTAAGCCAAATAGAATCTGACAAATTTAATATTTTTCCTAACGGGTATGACAGAAAATATGCCCGTACTCGATAAGAACGGCATGCAGCTGGGTGGGAAGCGAAGACATTGATGCATATACAATAGCACACATTGTCCCGGTTAATGACACTCCTGCCTGTTTCTGCTGCAAGATCAGGTATTCAGCTCCGAGTGGCAATCTCTGTGCAGAGCAAAGCTGCAGCAGGTAAAAAGAGGCCAAGCTGTTTGTGAAAGGAAGACACTTCAGTAATACTTTGACCTTAAGGGTGTTTCTAATTAAGATTAAACTGAACAGATGTCTTTATTTTTATAGACATGTTGTTAGATTATATTTAGTTAGAATGTGAAAGCAGAAAATGTGCTTGAGATTTGTTTCATTACTCTCAACAGCAATATTATTAGCTACACTTGTTAAACTGCTTAAACACACAAACAGGGACTAGGCCAATTAAATGGCAGCAGCTTAATGCATTGATGCATAGATGTTATCCAGATGACTTGCTGAATTGAAACCAAACAGCAAATTGAGTTTGAACTGATAATGTGTTTATCCATATTTTTATTCATAAGTACAATATGTGCTGAGACATTTATTGATATTTCCTGATACTCTAGTTCGTATGGTTCTTCTTTAAATCCACTTTCCAAACATGTTTACATTAGTCGGGCCAATTCCCCTCAATAACTTAGATTAGAGGAGGTAGTGGTGCGGGGGAGACTTGGCTTGTCCTTCCTTGTTTTGATCACATCCTTTTAATGTGAACATATATCTGAAAAAATTTAAACTCAAACTACAGATGGGCAATTGACTGCATTTGCAATATAATCACAATTTTATAAAATACAATTTTCAAATCACATAGGGTTAGGGTTTATATTTGTTCACATTGCATTTAAAAGGATTATGAAATCCAGCTCTTTAGGTGGTGATATTGCCTATAGGATGGGTTTGTCGGCATGGGGAAGAGTTGTAGCTAGCATGCAGATCTGTGCATACTACTAAATTGGTGTGTTCGTATTCTTCAGCTGCATCCTCTGAAGGACCCGATCCAGGTAAAACGGGTCCTTTGGAGGCCGTGAAAATAAGGAGGCTGGAAGATTTCGGCAATAGATTCAGACAGGTCCAGTCTTTTCTGTCTGTCAACTACCCTGATTTAGCACAAGCTATGTTGCCTAGTAACCATAAAAGTTGTCACACAAAGCAGAAACAGGCCATTTCTCAATTCACAAGAACGCAAATTCGGAATTGTGTGTCATGATCTGGCCTGATAGCTCACCTTAATTGTTTTCATTTCACACACCTGCCTAACTCTGCCTTGGTTTTCTAATTATCACTCATCTCATCCACCTGCGTCTGATGCTTTATATTCGGTTCAGCCCGAGCGATCGGGACCAGATCATTGTTTTTTGTGCTTTGTGTTCAGTTCTGTTAGTTTAAGTTAGTTCTAAGGTTTGTGTTCTGGTTCCTGGTGGCCAGTGGAGTGAGAAGGTTTTCATGACTGTCTTGTCTTCTGATCGTGTTCTAGTCCTTCTCTTCGGAGCCCTCAGGGTTTGGCCTCGAAATGTAGGGAAGATCATTTTTACTCCCTTAAGCCTGGCTCCAAGGAAGGGACCAGTTTAAAGTCTTGCTGAAATTCTGGTACAATGTCTCTGTTCTCTCAACAGCTGAGCCTGCCCGTCTGCATCTGAGCCTGCCTGACTGCAGGTGAGCCTGCCCGTCTGCATCTGAGCCTGCCTGACTGCATCTGTGCATCCCCGTGTGGGCACGCTTCTGGACCCATCGGACTCTGAACCTGCCTGAACGCTCTGTATGGATTCCTGGAAGTCTGGATCCCTCTGTTCCTGGTTGGGTGGAACCTCTGAAATAGCAGAGGTTTCCTGGAGTTTGTAACTGTTCCTGCCTGCTCTGTCTTCCCCCAACCTGGATCGGCTTCCTGCAACTTCCCCTGCAGCATCAGTGACACTCTGGGCGACACTCGCCGCGTTGGGTAGTCAGCCCATCGGCGACTTTGAGAGGATCAACTTCTGTCAGATGATCATGGTCACTTACCTGTGTTTCTTTACCCAAAGTGTCAGTGAATGGTTGGTGCCCGTCCCCGTCTGGGGGATCACCAGATCCACAGCAGCGAGCTTCTGTTCTGTCTATGTTTTTATTTTAATAAACGCTTTTGTTCCTACTGACTGTTTCACCTTGAATACTGGGTCCACCTGTCCCATTTTCATGACATTGTGTCCTCGCCAAGTATGTTCTTGAGAAGAACCCAGGAAAGTCTGGACTAGGGGAGAACTGGAGCAGACAGCATAAATATGGGTCAATTGGAACAGAAGCGTACTTGTGACATCACCACAGGCAGGGCTCGTCTAGAGCTGCAATTCACCTCCTGTTATTAATAGTCTCTAGATAATAATAAATTCTTACATTTTAGTTAGTGAGGGAATAATAATCAACACAGTCAGATAAACAAAAATCAAATTAACATTTTTCCAAATAAAAAACAATCATAGACAGCGGTCCTTCGCATACGGCTTTGCCGAGAGAGGTCCACTGCAGACGGGTTAGGATTAGACCTGGCTGCCATTACCCTCGGAGATCCGCTGGTTGCCATGGTCCTCTCTACTTTGGAATGTTTTCTTTAAATTACGCATTAAATAGGTAAAAGGGCCATATAGTGATGCTTAAATATATAATGTTCTCACCTCAAATGATCATAAAACATACTTTTATTAAACAACAGCAAAAGAAAAGAGAACTTTTAACTTAATACTCTGAGCTCTGTGAGCGCTCTATTGAAAGCTGCTGCTGGGGGAGCTGTCAATCTCAAGAACAAACAAGTCTGTTCTGATGCATACTCGGTTCTGCTCCCTTTCTCGGTCTGCTGTTCTTATGAATTGAAACAGTACTAGGGCTGAGGCTGATGATGTTTCACGAGTACACGAGCACATGAGAACGCACAAGTACACTTATTGAGAAAGGGCAAAAGAATGGATACCAAGCTTCACACTACTGTTCTGTGTGCTAATTTTATTTTTGAGGAGCTTCAGCAGCAGTACCGTCGTCGCAGATATCCGATTTATAGTCCCCACCATGCAGATCTATTGGAATCTGGGCTTAAATGTCAGATAAACCCATACGCACAGGGACAGATAAAACCTTTCAATAAACCAAACATTACACAAAACATTTCTGACTCAATAACCATTAAATTAACTCTTTACAGTAAAGTAAGACAAAACTATTCACATACTTTTATTATATTAAACTGAACTTAAAATATTCACCACTGTTTGTTCGCCATTTCCCTTTTTCCACGGAGCAGCACGGAGAATCCGGCTTGCTTGGACTCACAATGAATCATTGGCTATGATAATCTATTGAAGGACCCAACGCAACTGTCCTTAAATGTGGAGGAAAGAAGACCACATCTTTCAGCCACATATGAAGGAATCTTCGGATTCAAACAGCCGCTATGACGTAAATGGCAGATGAATCTGGCCTTCGGAGGACGCAGCTGCTGCATTCAAAAACAGTAATATGACAATAAATATATTTCAGTAAATTCCTGTGAGAATGGACTCTGTATAAGCAAGTCTCCAAGGTCATGAAAAAAATGAAACCTTTGGAGTAAAACATCTACATACTTGTGGTTATTGCAAAGGAAAGATCCAAAGTGAATTCACAATTTGATTTTGGGAAAAATCCTTTCGCTCTGGATCAGATCTCTTCAATGTTTTCCAGGCCAAGGACCTCCAACCGATGACGAGATGGAGCGGGAACCCCCTAATTATATATATTTTATGAAATTGTATTATATGAAACTATTCCTATAGTCACTCTATTACATATGGATTGATATAACGAAAGTAATTTTGCCCTGGGATTATTAAAGTATTTCTGATTCCGATTCCTCGTTGATGGGACAGGTGTTGTGAATGAAACGGTGCCCAGCTTGAAAGAGCTCTGTTTACTACAGTGTGTTGAATTGATGTTAATTTATATTTAAAGACATTTGAATTAGTGGAAAAAAAATGCAGGGGGAATATAAAAAAAGTCTTATCAACCAAAACCTTCGCGACCCCCATGAACTACCTCTGTGGACCCCCCTAGGGTTCGGGGACCCCCTTTTGAAGACCTCCGCTACGGCTGGCAGAATTAGATTAGAATCCATTGACTAATTTCACACTACATTTAGACCAAGAAATAAATAGATATTTCCACACTCATTATAAGATCTTCATATATAAGTTATGAAAATGTGACTAAAGGAAATAAACTTGGGTGTAAGACATGGACACGTTTATCGCTCTTCCTTATGTTCTCTAATCAGAGCTTTTGTTGAAACTACATGTGAGGATGGGAAATCTATCAATATGCATTTGGGTGAGTCAAAAAGAGGTTAAGCTCTCACTTAAGGCTTTTTATTTTCATTACTGATGTCTCGCTGCTCTATTTTCTTTTCTTTCTGCTGCAGTGTTCTTTGTGTTCTGTGATTTTCTCCTCTGTGACATTAAAGCATTGTCCTTTGTGGCTTTTTATTCCAAAATAAAAAAAACAAAACAAACATCTAAACCTCAATCTTCATTCTCTACTTATTCACTCCGACTTTTATTGCTTTGCTGCTTCTTTTCCTCTCCTGCTTACTGCCCTATTTTCCTTCTTTATTGTCATTTGCATTGATGATTAAAGCAATTCCATTTATTTTGCACACCCCCATATACAAAGCACCAGCACAAGGCTTCATTAGTGACACATCCAAACATTATAGCTTCTGTCACTCCTTTAAATGGCCTGAAATCACACCCAGGCACACGCACAATCAAGAGGAACAGAAGGCCTTTGCAGTCAGTCACAGAAATCAGTCGTTTCTTTCGTTTTCTTTCTTTCAAGCAACAAAGTACAGACCATGAGGGCACAAAGGGAAAAGTTGAGGAGGAGGAGAAAGCGAGGAAGAGGTGAAAGAGACAGACAGATGGACATGTAGAGAAAGATGAGGCAGAATGAAAATGTCAGATCTGATGTTATTGTCTGCATGTCAGAGTTTCCAATCTGCAGCCAGCATGACAGGAGGGGAGGGAGAAAACTTGTTAAGAAACACAACAATAGAATGAAGCAAAATGAGCGCTCAATCTCTGATGGTATAACTCGTACAAAACGGTTACTGCATCATTTTTCACTGTTTATATTAGTCCACTTTGAACCACTAATTAGGGATCCCTAAAATATACAATAAATATAATTTCCTAAGTTCAATAATTTAGAAAATATATTATTTTCAGAATTGGGAAGGATTTGTGTCAAAATATATTTGGCTTAAAACATGAAACTGCATGAGATAATTTATGCAAATGAATGAACTTGCAGAGAGATCTGGGGGTTGGCCAGAAATCAGAAGATGGAAGAAGCAGGTTCAGCAGAGTATTTGGTCATCAAGTGATTAAACCTTTAAGGCCGGGGATCTCGGCAGCAGCAGCACTGGCTGCGGTCCTTTACTCATTCAGCACAGCTTTAATTAAAATACAGCAGCATATGTTCATGTATATCCAAGAGCTGCAGAAATTTCTCACTCCATCACAGCTAGTTTAAAGGTTTTAGAGAGATTAATTCAACTGCTGAAAAATACTAATGAAAGAATATATGGAGACAGTGTGAGAAATAAATATTTGAAATATGAAAATGATATATGCCACTGAAAAAGATGGTCAAAAGAAAGATCCCTTAAAGATGATGCTTAAAATATTATTCACAGGGTGACACATTTTTTTTCATAATAAATGAAATGTGTCTGACATCTAAAAAGACAGTAGCAGACAGAGGAACATTTCCTGTTTCAATGATTTGAAGGTTTCGAGTTTCATTTAAAGCTCAGATATTTCCTGCTGCCCCAGAGGAGGTGCCCAGAGAGCAGCCGAAACAAAAGTCAATACATTTTATATTGTTCACAGCCAAGCGAAGAATATTTCAGAAGCAGGAGTATGTTTTCTGCATGTTTTGTCTGGATCTTCACTGAAATATGTTGCATATATAATATATATATGTTTAACCAACTTATATATTTTTTAACAGAGACGAATCAGCATAAACTGCTATTGTGAAAAGTTAATTGAAAACTGTATTTATTGAATCAATAATATATTCAGAAACAAATGATAAAGAAATGCAAAATATGTTTTAGATGGCCCACTTTAAGAATGATCTGTTAGAATAAAACCCATGAGATAAACTATGTTGGAGCAGCTAATTCAGCAAATATAGGAAACTATTCCTGCATCTAGAAAGTTATTTGTGAAATTAGTGCTTCATGACAACACTATGTTAGATAAAGTTTAAGTTTGGGATACATATGGTGGAATGCTTCTTGTTTAATAGCTTAGATTAATATTCAATTATTAATTCAATATTATTGAAGAGTTTGACAACAACACCTGCAAAGCTATAAATGTCAGGCTTAAACTTCACAGGAAGTCAAAGTGTAGAGGATATATGAAAGACATTGGTTTCTAATCTTTCCCAATAGATTATTCTTGTAAGCAAAAAAAAAAACGCAACCCTACCCTCAGAGACCAACTTTTAATATTAATGCATTTATGCATAGACTCTGTAAGATTAATCTGATAATTTCCTATCCATTCAAAAGCTGACTTTTTTCCCCTATAAAAACTCTCTTCCATTCCTGAAACATCACAGGCTGTTGGCATTTCTCCTGACTGTTCATAAGCAATTTTAGCAAATGCAAAATAGTTCTATAAATAGCCACCTGATTCAAACATTAGAGGGATTTAAGTGAGATACGAGTTGTATCAGGATATCATACATAAACTTCAGTCCTGGTCCACACACAAAGCAGTACTTTGTATCTTTTGCTACTAGAGGCGCTAGACCTGTTACGTTCTGGTGTAGAGCTCCTGTCACGACCCGATCTGTATGATCTGTGCCAGAAGCACGAGCCGTATCATCAGCTCATTTGCGCATGCGCAAGCAAATAACCGTTACTACAACTAGAAAGAGAAAATAAGTACATTGGGACCGAAGAACATTCGATGGCAAACTGGTTGCACATATGGAAAAGAGCTGATGGTACGAATCGGGTAGAGACAAGCACCAGTGCACTGTCAGAAATTTAGAAAATGTCTCTCTCTGTCTTTTGTAATCTGTTAGCAGACTACTTTGGATCAAAAAATTAAAGGAAACGTTTGGTCATATTCAGAATTCAAACTTGTGAAAGTACTTTAAATATAAAATGATTGCATACAGTTCAATAAATGATAAGTGTTTTTAATTAAGAGTAATTTTCATTTGAATGTGCTTTACTGGAGGCATCCATGTTTGTCAAAGAACACTACTGCCACCTACTGGTTTGTGACGTCACGGTGCGGTATCGGCTATTGAGCAAGTCCCAGTGCTGTATCTGGTATTTGTCACAACACGTTATTATCCAAGTCATCTTCAAAAAATTCTTCTTCAAAATTTTGGCTACATATTACTTGTTTTTTCTCTGGCCATAAGTTTAATGGTAAATCTTTCCTCTTCAAGATGGCAATCCAATGACATCATGAATTGGAATGGTGAAATAACATTTTTTTTTTCACTTTTACTAGATGTATTGCAACATCCAACTGCCATGCACGTGGGCATTGTCAGTTTAACTATAGCTCTCGCGAATTTCAATGGTGTCTAGTAGTTCCCAATGATTTTGCTTGTAAAGCGAGGAGAATGGCGCTAGGCTTACTGCACCGTAATGTTACTGCAGGAAGATGTCAGGAGTGAGGTGTTACCATATTTGGGCAAAAATGACCGCTCCCAGACTCAGTGATCCTGACGAAAATTATTATGTTTATTTTTTACTGAATAATGCTAAATTCATTAAATCCCCACAAACCGAACTTTTCATTTAAAGATCATGGAGTCACTGTAAAGCCAAGGTCACATTCACTCCTCTGCATTTTAACCTACAGCAGAAAACCTAAAAATCTGTCTGATGGGCTAAGTGTCACATCTATTTTCATGCCGAATAACAAATTTTAAAATGTAGGAATTTGTATACAGTTTATCTCCTGCTTGTGTTCAGCTTTTAGTAACCAACTCTATTTATATGGTTATAAAACCATCTAATATCGTATTAACATGTTTGCAAAAATTATTTTTGTAACTAAGCTTCATTAAATTGCCTTGTGAATCAATGTTAAGGACATGAGTCCATCTACTTTGTTGGACAAATTCTAGCTCTCCTGCTAAACAGAACAAGAATTAGATATATTTTGTATACAGCAAGCTAAAAGAAAACTTACTAGTCTAATACTAACAATGAAAAAAGATTATTCTTCTGTAATTGCTCTTTCATCATAAACTAATGAGAACTTTCTTTGGTGTGATCATCTCCACTTTTCATCTTCCTTGGACATAATCTTTCTTTTCTTTTGCTTTAACCTGAGGAGGAGAAAACTAGAAGCATGTAAGGTTAGCTCTGATGTTTAATGGGAGCTTAGGCTGCTGTAAAGCGATGCTCTATGTGTCCCATGATCCATTTAGTGATGGATCCAACCGTCTTAAGAGATTTTGAGAAGGGCAGCATCCATACGTGCCAAGTGCAATGTTTTGATCTAAAAAATCAATTAATATATCTCAAACTGTAAAAATGTGCACAGTTCTGTTTTAAATTAACCTCAAACGCATTTATCCCATCAGTTTTCTAGTGAAGGTAAGAGATTGAGTCATCTTGACTCAAAAGAATCCAAATAAATATCCGTCAAAGATATTTAATTAGAGGCTTATCTGATCAGTATTAATACACACACACTGGTGTCACCAGTGCATTTCTAAAAGTTACTGTCAGCTACATTTTGTATGATATCTCGCTCTCCACTTGAATGGTGAACCGTGAAACATTTAAATCGTTTTGTTAAAAATGGATTAGTGTATTAAATTCTCTTTGAAACAGAATGCATGACATAGAAACTAAAATTCTCTACAGAGACTTTGTCTGCAGCCACATTCAACAGCTCAATCATTATCTCAGGAGGCCGGGGTCTGCTAAGGCAAATAAAAGAATCCTCTTTTCTTTTTAGAGCAATACAGAAACTAGAACGTTTCATTCAGCTGCTGTTCTGTCAAGCAAGGTTGTCAAGGGAGTTAAAAATATACTCAACAGACACAGATCTAAACACTCGACTCAGAATTTAAGGCTCGGAAAAGATTGTTGAGTCAAACTGGCGTTGTCACATCAGATTCCCCTCCTTGTGTTATTTGGCGAACAAGAGCTTTGGTTTGCTAAAGAGGAGCCAGTTGTCAACAGGTTGGGCTGAGCAGAAAGCAAAACTCAGTTCATTGTTAGACACAGCTTAAAACTATAAATCCCCAAAAGTGCTGGTGGGAGAGTTGGTCTCCGAGGGTGAGGACCTAATAAAGCAATGATCTACTAGCACAGGTGCAGCTAACTCACTTTATTAATAAGAAGGAAATACAGTAGTACCAGCAGCAGAGAATATTATGGTCGATACCTCTTGATGCCAGCAGTACCAGGCCTCTCATTATCACCTGAACACATAAACACTGGGCCTGTCACCAACATCAGGTTCTCTTCCCATGGTCCTAACTGTCAGCATGGCCCGAGGCTACGACCATTTAGCATTTTGCAAACATGACAGTATTCAAGACAGCAACCATCCCTCTTATAACTTTTCTTTCCTCCGTTCCTTTTTCATAATTGTAAATATCTGGAAACGTCATCTCAACTTTCCCACAAGAAATTTATTTATTCTTTTTATTCTTTAATAAAATGGCACCTGGAATGGATGTAACTACAACTATTCACTGACAGAAAGGCCAAAAACCCAGAAGGAGTGAACGGAAAAAACTACCCAATTATGTTTACAATTTATGTAGACATATTCAACATTACTTAATAATGCAAAAAATTTTTTATGTTTTTATTTTACAAATAAACTTTGAATAAACCAAAATGCATGAATAAACTAATCGTATGAAAGTTGGAAAAGCTGCTGGTAGTTTACAAGAGGCATCCTCTGTATGTGTAAAAACCTCAAAATATATAGATTCTTTAACGTAGGATCATAATGAAGAGAGAGTATCACATTTTATATAAGTTAATTATTGTCTTATGTAGGATATCCTATAATATAGCTGAAGCCTGTTTTACTTTTTTATATCCAAAAATATCCAGGAACTTGTTATAAGTAGGCTCATCGTCCAGCTCCTATATTTCTGGGATATTAATATGATGTGACACAGAAGCTTCTTTCTCTAAGCCACTTTTAAATATTGGACAAAGGTGAGCGTGCTGCTGAAGTAAGACAGCTGTGTGTTGATTTTCATACATCATAGAATAGAATAGCAATAAAAGAATAAGCACTTATCATAATTCGACCGTATCTACAGTCAAAGTGATTATTCAAACAAAAAGATTATGATAAAAGACTCTGGATAATTTAGAGCAGCGATGTCAAACTCATCTTATTGTCTGGCCTCTGGCCATTATCTGGCTACATAAATGAAGCGTTTTATTACATCATTTCATTTACACAAAGCAAAACAAAACACTGCTCTAGTATTATAACTTTACTCCCATTTATTAATCGATTTTAACCCCTTTCTACATTTTAAAAGAACATATGCCTCTACTTTATGACATCATACAGTATGAGTTTTTTCAAAGCCTGGGGGCCTTGAGTTTGACAAATACAATCTAGCAAGACTGTGTGAAAATATATTTCCAAATATTTCTCCCTCTGTATGCACCCTGACAAATAATGAAAAGAAAAGTAAAACTGCAAGCGAGAACGGGTTTGCTCCAAGTTTTTATTTCCAACTGTCAAGAAAGGCATAAAAAACTCGAAGGAATGAAAATGATAAATATGCCCAAATTAAAGACATAAACATCGGAATCTATGCCAGCTTTGTTCACCAAGTTTGTCAACAGGAAGAAAAAATAGACTTTGGTTCCACTTCTCAAAGGAAACCTTTTGAATATGTATTTATAAAGATTATTATTATTTTTTTATATAGAGGGAAATTACTTCTCTGCATTTAACCCATCCTCTTGGGGAGCAGTGGGCTGCCATTGTGCGGTGCCCAGGGAGCAGTGTAGGGTTAACCTCTTACACCCTAAGAGGGTATAAATAAATTTCTGCCTCACAAAAACACACAAAAGTAAATCACTTATAGCCTCACAGCTATTAGATTTAAGAATAAACTTTTGGTACGTCTGTAAAGGTAAGATGTCATGAATGGTTTTCTGGTGTCAGCACCATTGTAGCTTTGACCCTGCCTGAAATATTAGGGACAAAATACAAAATATTTTGCATTTTTTGAACCTCGCCAAAGTTTTCTTTGAAATAAACATTGCAAAACACTACCAAAATATTATTTATAGCACAAAAAAGTAGTACAGACTTTTAAATCTAAATGTTGTGTAAAAATATACCAAATTTGGACTCAATCAGATGAATCATATTTATTTTAGAATGGTATTAGTGAGAAATTTCTTAGGCGGAGAGGCCATTTTGGCACATTTATCCAAAAATGTCACCAAACTGTGCCAAATGTGTTTTTTACATCAATACTAGGGGTTTGTTAAAATTACGAGGTCACGTAGCAGCTGGACCCACCGGTGGGTCCGTAGGGTTCTAGGGGTTAAGGGTCTTGCTCAGGGACCCAGAGTGGCAGTCTGTTGGAGCAGGGGATCGAACTCCCAATCTCAGGATTTAAAGCCCGCCACTCCCCCAAGAAGATTAAATCAGTGTAGAAAGGTATGATATCGATCAAGTTATTTTTTAACTGATAAGTAATCATCAGGTTGATAGCCTGGTCAGGAAACAGTCACCGTGTAGCTGGTTTTAGTAAAGAACAGTCTGTAGCGCCACTTGAAGGTACAAGTCTAAACAGTTTGTGTCCAGCATGTTTGTGGTCTGCAGATTGATTGATTGACTTTATTGATCTCAAAGTGGAGAAATTTAATTGTTACATCAGCTCAAATAGTCAAAGGAGAAGAAGAAGGTGCCAAAGGAAGAAAAAAGGTACATGGGATATATACAGTAAATACAGTGCGTCCACATATGACACCTTTTTTGGCGTTGTGGTGTTGTGAGATGTGAACTTCCCTTTTCCTGACCCTACACCTCTACAAATCCTGGCTGAAGGGAAGGTCTTGCTCCCATGATCCTCTCTGTTTGTTTGTTTGTTGTAGTTTGATCCTGTCATGTTTTGTAGCTGAGGAAAATCCCACATGATGGATGAATACAGAACAGACTGAAAAACTGGACCAAGAAGTAGAGTCTCTGCTGGGCCTTTTTCCTAACAGCTTTTATGATCACCGGGTCAATAGAGAGGGTGGTTCCTAAATGCTGCTGAGGATGGTGAGAGGAGGTGGTTTATTCTATAGAAGTCCAACGGTTATTTTCAGTGTCTAACATAAAGGGTCCAAAAGACTTTAAAAACATATAATAATTTAAAAAGTAAGAAATTTAAATGCAAGTTCAAGTCCCAGTCTCATAGAAAAACTATGTTAGTCTGCCTGGCTTGTGAATTATTAAAACTTAAAAGTGTTGAAAAATAAAGGAATAAAGTTAAATGCAAAGAACATTGTTAATAAGCCATAAATAAAAATAACAAAACATAAAATAATTGCAATTTAAACTGAGGATTATCCATGTGCTTCACCTATAGTATTCAGTTCCATAAATGTATGTTTTCCTTTAAGAAGCTAACAGGAACAAAAATAGTAAGTGATAAAATATCAAAAACTGTTGTCAACATCTGGAACAAAATAGTCCCGGTTGTTTAATGTGCGCAAATCAAAGGTCCTCACGTTTGGAGAATTTTCCTCTCAAACAACCCCCCCCCTCCATACACACCCAGTCAATCAGAAGAAAATCCAGCGAGACAGATCAGAGAGTGTGTGAGTTCAGAGAGCTCAGGGAGAGAGAGAACTAGAATCCACCACGATCCAACCCTTCCTCTGGGCTTTGAATATAAAGTTCACACACTCGAGGAGAATATGTCTGAATGTGTTTGTACCAACGAGAAACGGAGAGAGAGAGAGAAATCTGTATGTGTGCACCTGCAGGGTACATGCTAATAACATGCACCACTGATGTGCACACAGAGATAAGCCAACACACCGTGTGCAGGCCTGAGTCCATGCAGTGTCCCAGATTAGACCATCTATCAATTTACATACAAACCCATCTATCAAGTTTCCCCTCCGTCTGCCCAATGATCTATCACCGGTCTTAGGTTGAGCATAGAGGTTTGTGTCAAACAGAGGAAACAGAAAAGTAGAAAAATACTCAAGAAACATTTTATGCTTTGATAATTTAGTGACATAAAAAAATAATATATTTTAATAATGAGGGGTTCTACCATCACTTTATTTGGTAATACTGCGGTATGGAAGAGAAGGCAGATACTGAGATTTTGGAAGATGAACCTCCTGGCTGGATGTGGTATTTTTGGATAAATTGGAAAACCTTTAGTTGATCTGGGCCATTTTTCCGCTCCAAAAGCTAATGTCGAGCAGGCAGGCCTAAGACAAAGAAGGTGAAGATTTGCTCTTTAATTTGTGCTTATATCGATGATTTTGTTAAACATAATTGGAATAAATTCTGTTAATACTTAAAGATGTTTTCTTTCTCTGTTTACACTTTCTGAGAAACATTCCTCATCAAAATTAGAACAAGATTAGATCAAACGGATAATCAAACACCTTTTAAGTTTTTTTTTTTTAATATGTGCAACTTGTTTCTTTGTTTGAATGGTTTAAATCTTATAAAAAATGTTTTTTGATTGAAGCACCCTTTTTTAATTGAAAATAAAGACATATAACAGCAAGCATGACAGTTAATTAAATGTACTTGCTGCTGCAAAGGATGACAGCAATTTTTTAATCATCTATTTTATAAACAGCAGTCAGCATTTATTAAAAGAAAACTAGGCATTGAGGTTCACTGCGTGTTTCTATAGGTTTTTAAATCTAACATTAGTACAATCATTCCATATTTTCTGGCATTTACTGCAATGTCTTCTGGCAATGAGTGTTCAGCACATTATGTGAAGTTATGAAGGCAACTGCAAGCATTTTCTACATTAACTGCTTGAGGTACATCGCGAAAACAAAGAAAACCTTGGAAAAATTTTCAAATATCCCAATCAACTTATTTCAGTCCTCCATGAAGTAAAAACTAGTTTTTATTGGACATTATGAGTAACGAGGAGAGCCCAGAAGCTACGCTGCCAGCAGCAGTTTGCCCACTGTAGGAAACCTCTAAGCAAACCTTGACAACATATGACTCAAAGCACCTGTCACAAGCATATTAGTTTTTAAGATACTTTAATTGGATGAAGGAGACCATGACCTGCCCTGGAGTGAAGAATCAGGAGGCGGGTTATCAGTGATCCGTATTAATTATGCTTTTTTCCCCAAGGAGCATAACCTAACCCATCAAGGATCGGCCCACCTCCTTTGTGCTGTCATACGGGTGCAATGCTATGGACTTGGTAGGCTAGAAGTAAACATGGGTGATAAAAAACTCTGATAAAAAAATTTGTGTTTCTTTACATATGTAGTGTACAAAACGAAATTACCTGGAAACACTTTTATATGTTTGACAAACATGTAAAAGTGTTTGTTTTAAATTATAAAGACTGTACATATGTGATTCCAAGCCAGTCATCAGAAAATGCAGTGATGATTTGATAATAGACCTAAAGAAGACGGAGGGTTGTTCTAAAATGCCTCGCCTAAATGGTCTTTAACTGTAAATTCATGCAGTCCTGCAGGATGTGATTAAGTACTTAAAGGCAGGGGAGCAATACATCAGCCACAGGGAATTAACACTCATTCTCAGGAGGTAAATGTGTCATTATTGATTTTTGTTTAAGTCCAGAACAGTGAATAAGAAGATGAATACACCATCAAATGCACTCCATACCGAGACAATCTAGGAATGGTTGATGATTATGACACATTTTAGGTTGGCAGAAATGCACAGAAATGATTCATTTCCCAGTGACAAACAGCAACAGTGGAGGCAAAATAGTAATTCAAAACTAAAGACCAATACTTCATGAGCTTTACAAGCACTTCTTTGTATACAGTGAGTGTCAAGGCAAGATAACGGTAATAATTTACCATTTCATTTGTATTTTCACAGGGGAATATGTAATTCATTTCTATGTTGTCTATTTTTTTTTTTCAAAAAGTAAAGGCTATTTAACTTAAAAAAAAAACAACCTTCCTTTCCATACACAGTGTTCTAACAAGACACATTTTTTTAAAAACTTAAAAATTTATTGTAAACTCAAGGCTTATGGTAAGGTTTATTTTAAAGTAAATGGAAGTTTTTTTTTTTTTATACATATAGAAAAAACAGCCTACCAAATTAGAGCTTGCAAACTTTTACAAGGTTGTTTGTTTTTCTCCTCTGTTTTCTGGGAAAGTTTTATTATTCTCCAATTAAATAAAAAGAAAATTTGCATTCTGTGCACTTTTTTTCCCCTTTTTTCTGTAATAAACTTTAGGTACTGTTTTTGGTCTTCCCTATATATTTCTCTTAACCTTTGTACTCATCGTCTTGTTCTTATCTTGGACTGGGTATCAGGAGATATTGCCCAGACTTCCCACTCCCCTGTTACGTCCCTGAGTGTCTTCTGGGCCTCCTCCTGGTGGGACATGCCTGGAATACTTCCTGAGGGAGGTGTTCAGGGGGCATCCAAAACAGATATTTGAGCTACTTTAGCTGAACTCCTCTTGGACTGGCTTTACTCCAAGCTCCTCGCCCTTCTTCTAAGGGAGTGCTAGGCCACCTTGCAAAGGAAGCTCATTTCAGCCGCTTAAACCAAGGATCTGGTTCTTTCAGTCATTGTCAAGATTTCATGACTATAGCTAATAGGAAAATAGACCAACTGGGAGCAATAGCTCAGCCTTTTTTGGCTAATCTTTCTCATAAACACAACAGTGTCTGCACAACAGTGGCAGCCACACTGATCCGTCCGTTGAACTCCAGCTCCATTTTCTCCTCAGTTGTGAACACGACCCCCAGACACTTAATAAACTTTTCCACTTGAGGCTGGAACCCCCCTGAAAGCTGAATAGGGAAAGTCACCTTTTTACTGTCGAGAACCATGGACTTTGACCTGGAGGAGTTGATTGTCATTCCAGCAATTTTACACTTTGCTTTGAATTTTTCCAGCCCATGTTGTAGGTTTTGGCAGTAGGGAGCCAGCAAAACCAATTTATGCACAAAAAGCAGAGACAAAAATTTGTTGGTGCCCAAGCCGAACCTTTGGCTATACCTAGATTTCATGTCCATGATGGTGATAAACAGGACCAATGACAGAGTGCAGCCCTGCCGAAGTCCAACATGCACTGGTTTTGGGTCAGACTCAATGCTGGCATGTGGACCAGACTAGCGCAGTAGAGTGCAGAGACTATATGCCCCCTATTAAAGGGCCCCTGACCCCTATTTCAGAAGGCTATGAATGGAATTTATTACAGATTTATAGATTTATTATAGTCCTTATAATTGGACTAAAGGATCTATTAGCTGGGGCATCATGCAGGAGAATGTGGGTGAATCAACTCAGATGCAGACAGGACCGGGAAAGCTTTAAAAAAAGAAAATAATATAGTATGCCTAATGCCAGAGGGACTGTTTAAAGCTGAACCAAACATGCTCTATCTTTGTGTTTTATAGACTTAATAAATGCAATTACCCCCTAGATTTCAGTCTCATTTTAATAAATTTTCCATGCATTCAGCCTGTATTTAATTTAGTGCTTCTCTTTAAATACCAGATTTAGCCAGCTTAATAGGCGAAGGTTCCGTTTTTTGAAGTGATGACATGTTTGCTGTTGCAGAGGCAGTGGTAATATGGAAGCATTGGTCAATAGGGTCTTCTCACATTTTGTGCATGAATTATTTTTCTACACAGTCACACTCTTCCATATATGGTGCTTGTATTCACATATTGCTGCAGGGCACAGACTAATAGCATGCATTTCAGAATAAACCCTTAACTGAGCATGTTCAAAGCGTATGCTCTGGTACTAAAATTCAGCACATAAACAATCACAGACACGTGTTCTGAGCATGTGAGCTTGGGGTGGGATGTGGGGGGAACACGTCAGGTGGGTTTTATGCTTTTCACACTCAAAACAACCATCAAGCTTCTCCAGCAATTCCACCCCTACCTTCTTTGCTGATTACAGGGTGAAAGTAAAAGAGAGCAAATAACAGGAGCAACTTGTAGGAAATGCTAGATATCTTCACAAACACATACTCAAGCTCTGAAAATGTGATTGACAGCTCCCTCAAGAACGGGAGTGAATAATTCAGCGCAGCGTGACAGACCGACAGACAGGAGAGCATACAGGGCCTGAATGAAAGGAAAACAGGAACACATGCAAGCAGACAGACAGATGTGCATCATCAAAACCTCCCTCCAGGCACAGTTTTATTCATAATCAATAACTTCACTAAATTTTACATAAACCCGGGTGCACTTGCGCTGTAGGGACTTTGAATACTTTAAGAGAAATGTTAGGAAATTCTGGCCATTCCTTTGGCTGCTGCAGGCCACCATGAGGGAAACAAGCTGCTGACATCCAAACAGCAACTCAACACAGATAGACAGGACATGCTTGTGCATACACATAAACAGCAGAATTAGCAGCTAAAGTCAGCCAATTAGCTAGGGAGGCAGTGCCTGTTAAAATTACTCCCATCACCTACTGACTTCTTTCAGTTTTAGCTGCACACCCAGACCACAATCATTCTGTTTTTGCAGATTTTACATAGAATAGCTTTAATACATTTATCATTTATAAGTAAAGTGAAACTGCAGATTTGGAATATACAAAAATGCACTAAAGTTAACAGAATTATATAAAAAAAACACTGTAAAAATGCCAATACATTAACATTTATATTGAAATCAGTCTAAATATCTGGTTTGCAATTGTTTTAAATATTCCTTAAGTTAAAGATTTGTTCTCTACTGCATAGGGAGGGGAAAAAGGTTGAAGGTTCCCTTGGGTAGAGGCATGAATCCAATAATAAGGGCTTATATGACACTAAAAACTAACAACAATCAATGCATCAATGTTGCCCTTGGTGGGCTTCTTCTCTTGTTGCTCCAATAAAACAGCCCTTTGAAAAAAAAAAAAAAATTTTGCTTCAATGATAAATAGTCAGTAATTACTTAGTGCTTTTTCAAGTCAGGGGACTTACCAAAGGGCTTTACAGTATATTCAACCACATACTCAAACTCGGATGGTGGCAAGCTACATTTGTAGCCACAGCTATCCTGGGGCTCACTGACAGAAGGAATACTGCTGTACACAGGCCCCTCTGGGCCCTCTGATCACTATCAGTATGCAATGCAGGTGAAGTGTCTTGCCCAAGGACACAACGACATTGAAAGCCAGAGCTGGGGTTTTAGCCGATGACCCCATCCAATGCCACTGTTGCCCAAAATGCATCCATAGCTGCTTTTAAAATAGTTTAATCAAGGTTTGTTGCATTGCATTCCTGTCCCAGTATATGATGGTTCTGATGTCAAAGCATTAAAAAGTGCTACTTTTGTTCTTCAACAAACAGAGTGAATGTTTTTAGTTAAGTGTCTGAAAAGTCTGAAATTTAACTTTAAAATATATCCTTTAAGCCTCTGTCAAACCTTGACGATTTAGCCAGCATTTACCTAATGTACGAGAAATCTGTGAAAAAACTGGCATAAGTTGGACAAGTTATGGGCCAGTTTTGTATAAGTTATGAGGATGCTGAAGCAGGCTGAAACAAGCTAGAACACGTTGACATACGACAAGTACGTTGACAAATTTTGCTCAAAATTTCTTGAGTTATGTCAGTGTATGCTCATACGTCGGCCATAAGTTACAGGTAAGTTATTTGATCGTTGACATAAGTTAAGTGTGTGCTTATCTAAAACCTATGAGTAACTTGTGCCTAACTTATGCATAACTTAGCTGCAACGCATATCAATGTATTTGACGTGTTCCAGACGACCGCTGAACATATTTCTAACTTACAGCTACTGTATAATGGTGTATTGGCAGCGTTTAGGTATAAAAGGAGGTTCACAGGAGGAAACCATCAGTTCTGCTCCAGACTTCATTATAGGGTGGGCGAGAAGTTGATTGTGATGGAACCTCGCTGCGTTACGGCCACAGTGGCGACCAACAGACTTCCTAACAGACATAATGCTGAATTTACTGTGACTGCAAATCCTCTCTCTTTCTTTCTTTTTTTTTGGCGAGCGGTAAACAGCAACTAGGTTAATACAGAGACCAAAGAAATATTTTCATGCAAGCTGGGTGCCTCCAGGAGCATTGCTGCCCCCCTCAGGACACGGGGTTGTGACATTTCATGGGCTTTACGCTGCTGTGCGTTATGCATGTTAGGCTGTCACTGGACATAAGTTCTGGACTCATTATAATGTATACACCCAAAATTGAAAAAATTAATAGAAAGCTCAGCGTATGCCAGCATTTTAGGAGATTCCGGGATGTCAGGCATACACTGGCTAAATTGTCAAGGTGTGACAGGAGCTTTAGCTGTACAAGCTTTCACCTCAGGTCAGATAAAACAATAAAAACATTATAATATTTGAATTAAATGCAGGTGAAAACAGTTAAGAAGCATTAAAAACCACCAAAAATGGAAGGACACTGCCAGTGCTTAATGGTGCTAGAGCTTACCAAGAACCAGTTATTTGCATTTCCACTTATTCAAACATAACTTAAACAGCAATGACTATCCTACTACTGTAGCTTGATGCTGGAGCAGATGAAAGAATAGCCTTTGTTAATAACCTCTTGTTTCTTTTTAAGTCCATATAAAAATGATTAACAGAAGAAAAAGTACAACATCTAATGTTTAACAATCTAAAAACTGTTAACACTTGTATTAATGACTGTTGACATTTTGATTTTCCAACTAATCATTTACTTAGGTTTTGTTTTCAGCTCATTTGTTTGTATTGTTTAGTGTTGCCGATTAGCTATATAATTATCTCCCCTATTTTTAATTCTGTATTATTGTATATATTCTGTAAATTTCTTTTTTGTGTTTCTCCATGTCTGCCGCTTAATTATTATTCTTCCTCAACCAGAGCCATCAGCTAACAAGTAGATTCTGCATGTTTTATCTGTTTTTCTTCTATTATTTAAGCCCTTTTTCTTTGTTCTTGTTTTTCATTGGATTCTTTTAGCTTGCTTTTTTCTATTTTGGATTCTATTTTGTGAATATATATCATTATCTCCATTAAATCATTCACTTTCAACACGCTGCTTCAGAGTGTTTGGTTGCACCTTACCCCAAAACATGGATCTTTGCGGAGGTGATACCAAAAAATTAATGTCTGCAAGAATCAGAGTGAAATTTACAAAGCATTTCTCTGTGTAATGAAATAATTTATCTTCTTTATTGCACACACCAGTAAACCTTAGTTGGGGAGTAGCGGCCTAGTTTTTAGGGCATAGAGCTTGGAATCCTGAGGTTCTGACCTCGAGCCTCCCTCCCACAGACTGCCGCTCCGGATCCCTGAGCAAGACCCTTAACCCCACACTGCTCCAATGATCAATAAAGTCCAATTATTATTATGGTTGGGCAGCATAAGGTATCTGAAGAAGTTGGTCCAATTAGAATTAGCTATCTTTAGGTCCAGTATGGGATTAAAGTTGTTTTTTTTTTTAGCTATGAAGATTTTATATGAAAACTGCTTGAATATTAGGTGGTGAAAGATCTTAAAATGAATAATTTAATTGACACCCCTCAGATAATTCAAGAATCCCCAGAAACCAGTGGTTTATTGCTGAGTGACAGACCCTGAAATCTAGATGAACAGGAAGAGCAATAATTACTGAGTCACTTCATTTGTGAATGAACAGACAACGCTTCCCATGAATGCAAACACACACAAATCTGAAGGATTCAGCTCAGTAAGCAGCAGGGAGGCTACCATTTAGCCACTCTGCCTGATTATTAGCTAAAGCTGGACTGACTCAATTAATAGTCAGACCACCTAAGCTGAGTGTTTATTTGGAACTTGTTCAGTCAGTCTTCTGCACATCTGATTGATCTTTTCTGGCACTGAAAGTAACAAATTGGACAGTCCAATAAAAATACATAGAAAAAAACCACTGCAGCGTTTTTTGCTGACTGTCAAAAATCCTAACAGGACCTACGGAGGAGCTTGGCCAGTCTGTCTATCTGCTGGTTCAGCTGTATATAACTATCTAAACAGTAAGGATACAGCTTTAGAAATAGTCGTTAACTCCTGGCAATAAGATCTTAGTTGTTTAATTGAGGTTTACAAAAAAAGCAATGTGCTATATTTGTTTGCACATGCATACCTTGCCTGTCTGCATTTTGTTGCGGTTTGGATGTCAACAGCTTCTTTTCTTAGTGGTGATGATAGGAGAAAAGGAGGATTTGCACTTTAATCTAATTCACAAAATCTAACAAAGCAAATAGCATTTTTTCTGACCTATTGCTGTTGACCTACATTTATATGAGGTAATTTTTGTGCATTAAAAGGAGAAGCTCCAGAGATTTATATTCATGTCTGTGTTAATGACCAAAGAGTAAAAGCATCTGACTCTTGTGATCAGAATGTTTGCAAAGGACAACATGAAACATTTACTTCTCTTGAAAGATGGTGGTAATCTCATTCCAGGGTAAGAGACTTTGTCAAAGGTGACATGCTGCTCTGTGTCTTCTTTGTAGAAAGAGGCATGAAGACAAAGATGGTGAAATTCATTCTTCTGGAGATAGGGACTTTTGTAACAATACAAATAAATGAAATGAAAATAGAATTCATAGAATTGAATGTACATTTAGAAAAACTTCATATGACATATTTGATTTTTAAAGTCAAATTTTCACTATTAACCAAAGATTTTTCTTTTTACTGAATAAAGAAGTGAAAGAAACAAATTTTACAAACTCCATCTGTGTCAGTCTAAGTAGGGTATCAGTACTTCAGACCTGGAAAAAAACATTTTTCTTCTCTGACACTTGGATGCCTGTTGTGTTAGTAGCACGGATTGTGAGTAAAGACTCCAGCGAAAATATGAAACTAAATGGAAATTTCTCACGCCTGTCAACTGCGTGTTTGCACCAGTAAATCATTAGTGCTATCAGTGTTTAGAGATAAGCAGCTGCCGTTGAAAGGTGAAAGTTTTTTTTTTTTTTTTTATGGAACAAATACAAGAGGCTGATAGCTGTGGATCACTAAACACCTCTTTCAAACATATAATTGTGATAAGTGATGTTTACTTTAGATAATTTCAGAAGAACACCAAGTTAAGGCCTCTGGTTTCATTTAAGTATGAAGTTAAAACATTAAACATTAAGTAGTCTGAGAGGATTAACTCGGTCTCAAATATGGAATTTGTTTCTCCTAATTTTAAGCTTTAAACAACTGAGCCATTAAAACCATCAACACGATAAACATTGATAAAAAATTCAACCTTCAGGAGACAAGGAAAGCCCTTCTGCCAACTTTAGTTCCAAACTGACTAAATTAATCATAAGTAAACCAAAGCACATGCACACCAAACGTGTTATATACAAAAGCCTGGGAATTCAAAGCAAGATGTGCAGTAGACAGTCTGATTAAATGCCTAACTAAGAAAGTAAAACAATCCTATCCAGGTAATGCGCTTACCCAGACATCAGCAGCTCTACAGAAATTCTATTTAACTGCCTACACTAAGATTTTGTTATTTAATTTGTGATCACTAACTCATGGACATAGAGAGATTAAAACATAAATGGACTGGTATGTTTAGGAGGTTGCTCCATGACTCAGTTTCGTTTTTTTCTAAAAGGAGAGACCAAACCGAGGCCAAAATTAATGCAGACTAGACCCCGTCTATCAACCTGCTGTTTCATCCAAACTCTACTCAAGAGCAACACACTGGCATGTTTAACATACTTTGTTTAATGCAAAGAACTGAAGGCAGCAGTCTGTTATTTTATGGTTAGGAAACATGACATCAGACTGAGAAGAATTGATTCCTATCCTGCCTTCTTTGCTTTGTCTGCAGACAAAGCAACAGAGCAAACTTGGCTTAAAGAAACACCAATAGAGCCACATTTTCACCACTAAACAATGTGTTGATAATGTGTTTGGACCAACTCAGAAAATACAGTTTTGTGACCATTTTTGGGCTGCATTGGATTTGAAATATTTCATGGAGTTGGAACCTTTTGCTTCGCAGCTAATGGAACATCAAATTTAATCTCTTCATATTTTCTCTTTTACTGGTTTCGTCTTTGTTTTATACTCAATCCATCCATTTTCTTTACACACTTGTCCCAAGTGGGGTCACGAGGGGTGCTGGTGCCTATCTCCAGCAGTCAATGGGCAGGGTACACCCTGGACAGGTCGCCAGTCCATCGCAGGGCAACACAGAGACACACAGGACAAACAACCATTCATGCACACACTCACACCTAAGGACAATTTAGAGAAGCCAATTAACCTAACAGTCATGTTTTTGGACTGTGGGAGGAAGCCGGAGTACCCAGAGAGAACCCACACATGCTCAGGGAGAACATGCAAACTCCATGCAGAAAGACCCCGGGCTGGGAATCGAACCCAGAACCTTCTTGCTGCAAGGCAGCAGTGCTACAGTGGGTAGTTTTTTACTAAGATGCTAAATTCTCTGGACCTAAGAGTTGTGTATAAAAAGTCAGATAATTAGTCTTTTACCTATGCTACTCAAGCAGTGAGCTACAGTAACAACTCAGCTGCTGCAGGTTTAGAGAATGGCATTGAGGATGAAATTTGTCTTTGAATGTACAATCAAAAGAAGACATGAGAAAAATCATCATTTATGAGAATTACAAACTTTAATGATGATAAAATTTGATATGAAAAAACGAACAGTTAACTGGGTCCATATTTATGAAGCCCCTATGAGAAAGTAAAATTATGAGGTGACTATAATTGGCGTATTAAATCAACCAGCTATTTATGATGTTGAAGCTGGTGTCCTTGCGCTTTGGTGTGTTAACGCACTGAGGCTTGCAAGCACAGGATAAAAGTTAAATACTTAGATCAATTCTTGTGACTCTTCAAGTCCCACCTCAGCTAAAGAATTACTGCATCTCCCATGATGCCTTTTGAGGAATTCAGTTAAAGAAACGTGACCTCTATGCTTTTCACCAGCAGAGTTTTAAAAGTAGATTGAAAAAGGCGATAAACAGCAGAGAGGAGGCTCCTACTGATTTGACCTTGATTCACAAACCTCCACCTCAATGCACTGAAGGATCTATTTTGCTCTTGTGGCTGTGAAATATCAGCCTGCATCTCTAAAGAGGGGCTTTTTGCAGAGTGATTTTTGTACAGTGTGAGAGAAATGACATCTTGACCTAAAACTCGTCTTTAGATCAACAATGGCAGCATGCGTTCTGTATGCTTACTCTGATGGTGGAAAGCTGTGGAGAACTGCTGGAACGGCTTCCTTATATTACATCATGTGAAAATCAAAGCAAACGAGCCAACATAACATGAAAATAAATGGGGACCTGCAAAGTCTGACTGATCACTGGGGATAACACCACATTTTTCTACTGAAAAAAACACACAAACAACAACTTCATAAGAAAGTGGAGTCATGCTGCACAGAAAGAGGAGGGTTCTGTGTCCTAGAGATGATTATGTTTTGATGCAAGGTGTATGCAGGAAGTCTAGAGCATAAGGAAAAAGATCTTGTGAAGATGCTGGCTGCAGCTGGTTATGGAAACTCTGGGTTTGAGAAGAGGTGAGAGTTCGTCCATCACAAGAGCAACAAACCCACCAACAAACAATGGTTGAAAAGACAAATGATTTACGCCCAAAGGACGTCTATATTAAGTTGAACAGTGAATGTTGAAAAGATTTTTAGATAGTTGAAAAGGCGTTGTAAATTTGGTTTGCAACATCTTTTCAACATCTTTTGTTGTACTAAAGTGGGACAAACTCAGACCGACCAAACAGCCCAGTTTTGAACAACCATTTGTGGACTAAATCAAAACCATAATGGACCAACATAATTTAGCCTAAAAACCAACATCTACTGTAAATGACGCCTGGTATTTTGGGGGGATGGAAACACCGACATGCATCACAAAAGCACAATTCTGAATCTCAAATAAACCCAACATGCATCTTTTCCTTTTTCTTTTTATCAAACCAAAGTTCTCAAAGAAGTCATCAATGCCACTCCTCTTACCCCATTTGAAATAAAAGAATGCATAAATGAGCTTAGTTTAACTGACCACTAGAAAGACTAAAAAGGTAACGCACAAATGTACACAGTGTGTCGGTGTGTGTATGCTCAGGAAAAGGCATTCCTGGAACATCCACTGTAGTGAGGAAACCCATAGACAAAGCTATAAGTGCTTGCATACCAGAAGTCACACATCTGCAACATTCAGCCAAAAAATCTCAGTATGAAACTGAAAGATGGAAGCAAAAGGGATGCAAGGGATCACTGCACTCAAAACCCATCTGAACAGCGGATGAACCAAATGTGTCCGTGTATCTGACGAACTGTATTTGCCTATGAAATATACTGACTTCATATAAAAATAAATAAAAAGCTTGGCAATATAGCCAGAAGTAAGAGTAAAAATAACATCTAAACAGCGCTGAAGGGAAACAATCACAGAGGGGAGTTTTCTCCCCACTCCCACATGTGCTTATCTTTCAAACTCTGCTGCTGGATATCAGAACTGTAAACCAGATCTAACTCTCCCAGCAGCAACTTCCACATTTAGCCCGACTCCTCCAGCTCTCAGCTCCTTATTGTGTCTCATTAAAGTTGTTCATTACGGACTCTGCATGTGATTATAGGACTCCCTCATCTTCTATTTTTGAATACGCTGATGCAACGCAAATCTTCATTTAATGATATCCTGGTTTTTTGCCTTTCTCTAACTACAGAGATCGAAGCACCTATTTATCGTCATCAGTACTTTAAATGTAATCATGCTACTCGTCAATCAACCTCATATGAGACGAACACAGATTTCATGTTATTTTTAAAGTTTAAGTTTTTATCATGCAAGAAAAAGCCGCTGCAATACCCGCCGCTGTACCATGAACCTTAATGACCAAATTACCGTAACTGTACTTTTATTTAATATTTCATTTTTTTCCCCTCTTAGCATCAGACCTACAGACTTGTGCTCCTGTGTCTCCCTCCTTTATAAAATACCTCAAAGCAGAAGTTAGTGTGATAAACATATCCAAACGAGCGATGGTTAGATGTGTTATTACTAGTGGTAATTATAACTGGAAGAATAGGAGAAGTGATGCATATTTGTCTGTTTCTGACATTTCTCAATCAATCTGAACCAAGCATAATGGTTACATACGATCATTTAGGCTGCATAGAATTGGAACTCATTATTACTTTTATTCTATGTGGGAAAGCCTCTAAAACATAAACATACAATTAAAATCTTGAAATGCAAATCTACATTTGTTCATACACACATTTTTTTCAGAGTCTTTATCTTACCTTGTCAAGCTGGTAAGCGTCCTTACAGTTTTAATGGAGAAATTCATGTTTATTACTTAAGTAGAAGTATAAATCCTACTTTTTAAAAACACTTTTGTAGAAGTTAGAGTATCAACTCAAGCTTTTTACTTAAATAAAATTTTAAAAGTACCAGTTTTAAAACGACTTAAATTATAAAACACATGCCGGAAGAAATGTTAAGGACAGATGCTTTGAACCTTATATTGCACTACTCTATTAAAGGAGCATTTTTCTACAAATCTGGATGATAACTTCCCTATACTTGTCCACTGTCAAATTTAACTTTGCATCATCTTGAAAGACAATTTTTTTGGTACCGGTACATTGCGAACAACAAGATGGTGCAGTAAAGATTCCAACCACAATGAAATAAATTATCTGGATGAAACTTTTTTTTTTTTTTTTATTATTTTTAATAACAAGAGGCCATAGCAAAAATGGCTTAAATGAGACAAACTAACCTTTTAGACTTTAGACAGTTGTTATGTGTCATTTTGTTTACACAAGTGTAAAACAAAAAGAAATGTCATTTGGAAACAGCTCACTGGACAATTTCATCTTTTAAAAGTGCAGCCTTGAAAAATAGTAAAAATGACTGTAAATTTACAGTTCTAACAATTTTTTTAACCAGTTTGTTTCTAAAATTTAAGGAGTATAAAGAAGAGATAATTGCAAAGAAAATATATGGAGTAGTGTAAGTAAAAAGTTGTCTAAAAAGTAATTAGTTGTGTGCAGATAGCGATACTTTCTACTTAAGTAAGGTAACAAAGTATTTGTATTTTGTTACTTGACACCTCTCGAAATAACTCATTTGGAACAAGTCTAAGTTTATCTAAATGTCTAAAATTAATGTTATATTAATTTAAAAGAACTAATCTACCATTATCGATGATGTACTAATGTTGCTTTACCCTGAGATAAGTTTGTGAAAAAGAAAAAGTAAGCATGGGTGGCGTTTTGTTGAATCAGCCAAAGGGAGGAAGCATCCCAATGAGATAGTTTTTTCAGCATCCAGTGCCTGTGAATGATTCATTGCACTGAAGCAGCAGATGATGCCGAAGGCTTTGAGAAATGTGACAAAGTGGCCAAATGGCTTCACTGTAATTTATAAAACTTGCTAGTTTAAGTTTTGGAAATCTTTTTTGCTCCTAACAAAGATGTAAAACCTTGTTTGAAGAAACATTGTTTTAGTAGCTTTTTGGTGCAGCGGGAGATGAGTTAAATCTGAAAATGACTTCTATTGCCTAACCAACAGCAGGACTGCCACATTAGGAAAAGACATTCAGCATAATACAACTTTCAGTTTTGTCTATAACCAGCATCTCAACACTTATTTGGAAACCCGGCAGAGTAGGTAAAAAAGCATGAAAATAAATTCTCAATTTATTGCAACACCTTGATCTGGGTTTGAAAGGCAGAAAAAAAGTAAGAAATTTTATTATTTTTTTTTTTTATTAAAGTTTTAAACAAAACCACCAGCTCTCTTTCTGTTGTTACTTTTGTCAATATGGGAATACTAGTTCTCCTAAACTGGTTCATACATTTCTCTTTTAGCATAAAGTTATTTTCTCATCCTGTGTTTGTTTTCTAATGTATTTGTTTCTGAAAAGCCTCATCTTAGTCTCACTGAAGCAAAGCATGCAGCTATAATTAAAGTCCCATCATCAAACCCTATGATAGTAGGACAGGCTTTTCCATGGTATGCACCCCAACCAACCAGAGGACATCTTGGTGTAACTCTAGATTTAAGAATGTTTAAATATTTTTCCTTCAGGCATTTTTCACTAATTATTTCAGAATTAAAGATTGTATTTTTCGTCTATTTCAGTTGTATAATGAAACTGCAGTTCAATGCACTGCTTTGACTGGCTGGTGTGTCAATGTGTATAAGTGTGTGTATTTGTTTGCTGAAGGTGCTTTCATTTCTCAGTATACAAATTATGACAAAATATTATCTCATATTTAATGGGTTTACAAAATTTACATTTGGAAAGTACAAAATAAATCTGTTACATGGGATATTGGGTGAAGAGTAATCTAAATACTGCATAAAAATCCTGCAGGATATGTCTTTCACAAAGTACATAAGCAGTAAAAAAAAACAAAGAAACAACAGACTGCATCTTCAGGTGATCCATTGTAGCATGAACCAGCGCTTTGGAGGAAGAAGGGTGGATTGGCCACAGGGTATTTGACATGCAGATTATTAGTGGAACTGAAGAGAAGGGAATTAACATTTTAATTAAATGCAGTTTCTTAAGGCAGGGGTCTAAAATTCCAGTCTTCTGAAGGCGGTGTCCTGCAGGTTTTGGATGCATCCCTGGTCCAACGCACCTGAATCAAATAGCTACATTACCTGTTTAGCATGTAATGAATGCTGCTAATTAGCCTATTATTATATTCAGGTGCAATGATGTGGGTGCACATCTAAAAACTGCAGGACATCAGCCTTTGGAGGCAGCATTTAAAGACTCCTGCTTAAGGCCCCTTAAAACTGTCTGAGTGCATCTTCCTTGGCTGTGCTGAATTTTAAGTACAGGACTAGAGAAACCTTAGCTTGTGCCTCTGGGGGTAGTCCTCTGTGGATTTTGAGCTGTTTTTCGACTTTTTGTTAATTAGAAGTGTATTTTTTTTCCCCCACAAAGTTTTCTTTTTTATTCTTTTTCTTTTTTTATAGTTTATAGTTTTCTTTAAGGGATTTGGTTACAAATGGATGATTACCAGAAGACTCAGATCGTCTGGTACTCTTAAAACGTTTAAAATTTATTCAGCTTCAAAATTAACCCTGATTAAAATACAGCCCTGTTCATGACAGAAAAATTCAGGTTTGCAACCTTTGAAAAAAACAAACAAAAAAAACTGAACGCAAAATTGTTCTAGCTGATTAGTAATGTGCAATGTTTAAATCCTGCATCTGCAAAAAAAACAAAAAAAAAACACCCTTTTTAATTTTTTCCAGTGTTTTATTGTCATTACACTGTCACAAGTACAGCGCAACAAAATTCACTCTGTTTTTAACCCTTCACCTTGCAGAGCAGTGGGCTGCCATTGCAAGGCGCCCAGGGAGCAGCGTGGGGCTTGGGGTCTTCTGCTCAGGTTTCCAGATTGGCAGTCTATGGGAGTGGGGCTCAAACTCAGAACCTCTGGATTCAAAGCACAGTGCCCTAATAATCTGAAGTGTTGGATGACAGGAAGGCCATTGAACAAATTTAGGAGCTAATTTGACTAATTATCAATCAAGTCAGAGCAAAACCAACAGAGTAGATGACCAAAATAAGTAAGGTAAAAACTGATCTAAAAAAAATGATAATGGAAACCAGACAACAGGTACCTCAAGAGGTGTGGAGAGCATACAGGGGAGAGAAAAACTCCAGATCCAGATAAATACCAGCATGGATAAATTTTAACACGAAACATAAAAATGAAACAAAAAAAAATAATACAAAGTATAAATCTGAGAAAATAATCCATATGCTCTAGCAAATGTTTCAATTACTTAAATGAGAAAGCACAGATCTAAACAAGGCAACATGGAAATGTTACCACCCTTTAGGTTGAAGACTTTCTGTGTGAACCAAAGGCATGTTGTGATTGTTCATCCTGTTCTAATAACAGAAACAATTTACAGTGGTATTTAAAAAATACCTGAAGCACTTTTTGTGTTTGGATGCTCTCCTTTCATAAGTTCCGATCTAAAATTGTATTTATCAACGGCAAACATTTCCATCAAAAGAGGCGGGGTGGAGGAGCTCTAAACCACAGAGGTCCTGTCAACATATCTAGACCATGACATATGGGAGCAGTGGAGAGAGAGCTGCTCCCAGTAGAGCTCTAGCATCCGTCCAGACTCAGTCACCACCAGAACAGGAATGGCAGCTGGACAAAAAGGTTTAGTCTGGGAGACAAATGGGCTCTGGAGGGGGTTCCATCTCCTGACGGTCTAGTCGGGTTCTTTACATTCCTGTCATCGATCAGTTCGGCAATATGCCAGGGAAACATGCACACATGGAGATCCCGTTAATAGGTTAACAAAAGAGCAAAACAGCGTTCAGAATATGATTCCTGCATCTACACCCCGCACCTTAATTAAATACAAACCAAAACGCATGCACACACGCGCGGAGCACGCGTGGACACAGCTACGAGCACACCCCTCTTGTTCTGCACACCTCCGGAGCGGTCTTACCTCCAGACTTGCCCCAGCTGCAGCACGTGAAGCACGGTTTGAAAAACCCACATACAGATGGTGCAGCATCTCCGAGGGGAGCCAGCTCTCCCCGCCGCGGCAGTCGGGCCAGAGGACGTATACACCGGGGTAACATTCGCGGAATTCACCGCTGCCGCGTTCGCACCGCGTTGGTCGCTGTCCTTGGTGCTTAAAGTACTGTCGCCCGCTGTGGCATCGGCGCCTGCCGCGCCTGCATTCGCCACGCAGCCCCCGCTGGCGCTGGCTGAACCCTCTCCGCTGCTAAGATCCGAGTAGTCATAAACGAACCACCTGAAACTCAGCACCTGCACGACAGCGGAGGGCACCACGACAAAGACAAGAGTCAAGCCGAACCACCAGTATTTCCCTTTCAGGTAGTAATCTGCGGCCAGCCACAGGTCGGTCGCTCCGTCGGAAGAAAAGACGAGCAGGGCGCAGAGCACCCAGCAGCAGTCCAGGAGGGTGTAGGGTTTCCCACCGGCGGCGGTGCAGCGGGACCGGGCGGTGGGGTTCCCCGGCTCCGAGAGGCTCCTGGGCGTGTTGTCATCTTCCACAGACACCGCTGCTCCATCCGACTTAGCGGCCATGTTGGTTAGGATAGGAGAGAAAGACAGGGAAAGAGGTGGGGAAACAGGAAAGAAAGGGAGGGGGCTGTAGCTGTGTGCAAGGAAGAGGGAGTGAGAAAGATTACATCATAACTAGCCTCATCATCAGCCAATAATTGTGAGGTCCCATAACTAAGAGCGCCGTTAACACCGTGTCACCAGCGAGATGTTTTCAGGACATCCAGCGTGCAGGCGGACCAAAATATACATTTGCAATCTACCTGGAGGTGTTAGTTAATCCATCAAGAAATGTTTGCCAGTTTTAGGTTCCTCTCTCTGCAGCGTGCTGCAACGCACATGACGACACCACACCGCTGTTCAACTTCCCAATACATCACTCATGTCCTGTCCATCAACCGTTCACAGACTGTCAGATAATTACTGGAACACATCTGCTGCTAAAGAATGCAAAAAATGAAGAAGTTTTTAGAAGTTCCTTGCAGATGTAGGTTGATTGGGTTTTTCATCCAGAGGAAGAGAGACCGCATGCGGTGTGCTGCTCCACAGTCAGACAGAGGTAAGGAATCACATGAGCTCATCGGAGAAACCACTGTCTGCTGAGAGGTTAAAGGCTAAAGGCTGTTTGTCCTTTCTGTCAGGTTCTTTCTCTTGCTCTATGCACGCAACATTAAGCACCTTCAAAGTGAACAGCCTTATTTTCTCCTTAAACATCAACAAAGTCTTTTACTTGCACAACAGCTTTTAAACTAACAGATTACAAAAAGCTGGAATGGGAAGTACAGAGTACAATTATTAGTTTATTTTGACAAGTTTCCATCTCCAAAATCATTCAAGGGAAAAAGTATTTGGTAAAAAGGATACCAAGAACCAATACTAGTATACATAATACCTAATTTACATTTTTCTAAATGGTATCAGTCAGAGGAAAAATGCTATGGTCAAATTCTGATATTTCAAGGACTGAAATAAAGAGCTAAACAATCATTGTAAGCAGGAAAAAACTATTTTCCAATAATAAAAATACCTTTTCACCCTGCATATTCACATGCTTAGTAGATAAAAATAGCATTAAACAATAAAGCTTTTTGTAAAGACCACGGAACCTTGGATCCAATATTCAAAGCAGACATATCAGGATGATTTTCAAACAAGCCTTTATGAAACTCAAAATAAAGCGTGCGGCTGGTTGTGAGCGGGGATGGATAACCAGATTCTCTGAAGGGATAGAAAACTCAGGTCAGTGACTAAGAATATATGGCTGATCACGACTAAGAGCAAAAGTCACTGACCTGGTTGATCCCAGAGGAAGGAGAAGAATCCAAGAGGGAGATTGTCCACCACGTGCCGCTTCCAGAGTTTAAAGCTATTAGTCGAGTTGACGCCAGCCGACGCCAAGGAGGCAACAGTGTCAATTAGGGAATATCTAGAGCCGAAGTCGAATCAAAACCAGGTTTACAGACCTGAAGATCAGAGAGCCGAAGAGGTACTGGAGGAGAATCCAAGCCAAGGTCAACAGTAAAATCCAAATTTGGTTAACCAGCAGAATCCAGGAATCGGTCCAGAACAAAAAAAACTGACAGAGAAGACAAGGGCAAGGCAGAAACTTAGGCATCCAAAGGAAGAAACAGGTCAGAATCAGAATTACAGAACAAATAATTCTGATCACTAGAGTTACTCTCACCAAGCAGCTCAAATAATCTGGCGCAGATGGTAGGCGAACAGGCAGCATAGATAGCAGCTGGAACCAGGTGGAAAAGATGAGCATAATGAGCCACCAGGACAATTAAACAGGTAACAGGAGAAAATAAAAATGCCAATCATCAGTGCCAAGACCATGACGTTTTTGTACAAACAATAAGTCCTCCTGGAACATATATTGCTGGCATTCATCTGTTGCTTTTTAGGTTAAAGCATAATTGCTTTTCAATTAGGGAAATAACCTAAGGTGTGTAGAGTATCCAGCACTAGCTATAAAGTATTAGGGACTTTACTTCAAAGGAATGTTACTCTAGTAAAAGTAAAGCTGCTGTGAAATAAAACAATTCCTAGAAGTATGTAACATTTATTTATTTTTGGTGAAAACAAAAAAAAAAAAAAAAAATCACTGTGATACAACCTACTATAAGGAAATGACCAGGAATGCAGAGCCTGGATTAAGACCCAAGTGAAGACATGTGGGCTGAGGCAGAAAAGTGTGTTGAGAAGGTTTATCTATAAAAAGCAGGCATGGTGTGGCACAAATGGTGTCCTGGTGAGCAGAATCCAAAGGACAAAACATACAGTAGGATTTATGAGGGAGTGGTAAGAAGAAAGCCAACAGAAATCATGTTTGCAGTTTTTTATACGTAGAAGTGACAGCAAAGGATGTTTTGTTTAGATGAACTATTTAAACACTTACACTGCACATTTTTTTTTCTGCACAGTCCTTATATTTCAACACATTGTTGGCAGTGTCATGCTTTTCGGATGTTTTAAACAAAGCTGAAGTTGAAAGGGTTTGGGACAGACAACCTACAGGGCACTACTGGAAATAACCCTGTAAGAGCAGCGGACTCAAATTCTCATGTGCCAGTGTCCTGCAGATTTTAGATCTGATTCTGTCTTACCAAACTTGACCCCGGTATGAACTTATTATTAGAGTTTGACTGCTGCCAGTGAGCTGATTAGCCATTTGATTTAGGTGTGTAGGGCAAGGGCAATTTAGATGTTGCAGGATACTAGCCCTAGAGGATTTGAATATGTGGCTGCTGTGTTAGAGGCTGGAAAACGCTCATCACAGAGATGTAGATATACAACCTCATGAAAACAATCTGGCGTAAGAAACTTGGTCAGAAAGAGACCCCATAAAAAGTGATCACACTACACAGCCCTTTAAATATTATGGTGGTGGAGGCATTATGCTGTGGGGTTTCTTTTCTCCAGGATGGACAGGGAAGATGATCAGAGTTGGTAGGAAGATGGATGAAGCTAAATACTGGGAAATACAGAGGTATAGCCATTTTTTTTTATAAATAAACCTGAGTCAGAGAGAGCGCTCAGGATGTGAGCAGGTGCAGAATCATGGCCGCTCCCGCTGCATAATGCTTTAGCTGCCAACTCTACAGGTTGTTTGATGGATGAAGGAGGGGACCACCCCAAACACCCCTCCTCCTCCCCAGCCCTTTCAGACAGGGCACAACAGTCGCACTGCTGTGCTATAAAAACCCATTAGAGTCACCAGCTACCTCATGAAGACTGACGGCTACAGCTTGGAGGAAGAAAGTTGCTCATGTGATGCTCTTCGGGAGCATCACCATTGCCATTTGCTAACTTCAAGGTAAAGTTTATGTTATTTTAAAATGAACAGTCTACCTATGGTGATAGGCATTTATGAAACAAATACTACTACAGTTTTGCGAAGGCAGACAGACTCGTGATTATGTCGATCACAAGTTGTCAACCAGGGCACTTTGGAGCCTTTGGGTCGCGTATTTGATTAGTTTTATAAGAAATGCCAAAGTAATACATCCCTGTGTAGTTTTAGCCACTCACTTTGTCTTCATTTGTTCAAACTTTTAATTTATATTGCCTCTAAAAGTGATCTTAAAGCAGTTTCCACTCAGTTAAAGTTAACTATGACAAAAGAGATTTTTCCTGAAGATTAGCCCACAATTAAACCAGCACTTCATTTTTTCCTCTCTTTTTTTAGTTCAACCATTTTAAAATAACACAATAATATTGTGATCTTTTTGCTTAAGGTTCAGAAATTCACACCAGCCCATGAGGCTGCAGACAAATACAACTAGATGAATAATTTTGCAGGTATTTCCATAACTTTATAATTTATTACTGTTTCAAAGTATGTGTCCATAACAACAGACTGACCAATCTGAATGAATTAAGTGATTGAACTTTATTTATCATATATACTTATAACAATATATACTTATAACCATATATAAATGACATATTTCCCTAAATTTAAGCGGCCATTACAAATAACAATAGCTCTATTGGCCCAGTGTCTTATCGCAATTTTTGGCTGAAGAAGGGTTTAAATGCCAGGTATCTTCTCCATTTCACTTCAGTTTCATTAATAAGTTATTCAGAAGAAATCCTCATAAAAAGCAATTTATTAAAACATAAGCACACAATTAAAGCAAAGTGCTCTCAGGCTGTAGTTGCAGAAGAGGGTTGCCCTTTTCACGCATTAAATACCTGCTCACATCTATCAATTCCAATTCTGGAACTGGTGCCAGACCAGTAACTCTCTAAATACAGGCTACTTCTCTTTTATCTGGCCCTATAAAGTGCTTTTTTTGATTCTAACAAGGACTTGATGCATGAAGCTGACAAGACACAAAGCAACTGGCCTGTTTATAGCAGCGATAGCAGTGAGCATCCTAATTGATAAGATCCCATAAACTCTGGGCAGAATAGGCAGTAAAAACCTTTGGTGACTTACTGCTCTTTGCTTCACTGACCTCAATAAACAAATCAGCTGCTGTGCTTTCACATCGGGGCCACGCAGAGCTTATTGGAGCTGGGGGTCAATCTAAATGCACGCCGATCAAGATGTGACATCCACTTTGTTCCATGGGGCTATCTATCTATTCATAGAAAATGTTGCCAGCTGTCATATCTGCACCGTAAAGATTTGACTAAAAAGTCTTTACTGTATGACGAACTTTAAAATTAAGATGGTTTTCAATGAGGAGCTAAAGTTTAACTTTAGGGTTTTTTATTGAGACAGCAATTTTTAGTGTACGAAAAAAAATTCCTAGATTTTACTATGAAAGATGCATTGAAGCAACAGATATACTGTACATGAAGAATTTAATCCTCCCATACATTTGTAAATTGCAGATTTTCTGCTCTTATTTCATATATATTTTGAGCCCCTCTGACATCTCAAAACTAATTTTCTGAATAAGCTGGCCTGATTTGTAGATTTTGAAAAACATGGGTTTCAGTGTCTTGCCAACAGACACTTTGAGACTGAGAAGCTGGATTTGAGCTGACAGTTTTCCAACGGGAATCCAATTACCTCTGTCTGAACAACCATCATGGCTTCCTTATGGCTTCACATCAGAGAGAAAAGGCTGAGCTTACACACATTGTAAT
>NW_015150680.1:1119445-1120679 GCF_000732505.1 Cyprinodon variegatus | reverse complement strand
CAACAATCAGGAGATGGGGACCCCCCCAAATATTGACAGGTATTTCGCACACTGACTATAACTAATTTTTTTTCAAAGTAACGTGCCCAACACTGTTCCTCAATAATGACTATACATTTTTTGCGTTAGCCATCGCAAAAAGGCTTAAGTGTGTCTTAAACTCCATAATAGATGAAACGCAATCAGGTTTTATGACCAACAGACACATAACCAACAATATACGATTAGTGCTAGATATATTAGATTATTCAGATCTATTCAAAGATGATGGATTTCTATTATTTGTAGACTTTTATAAAGCCTTTGATAATGTGGAACATCAATTCATTTTAGACTCCTGGTGTAAATTTGGTTTCCGACATTATTTTTCAAAAACAAAAACGGTATTAGCTCGGTAAAGTTAACTGGTGGAACCTGTTCTAGATTTGATATTTTAAGAGGAATTAGACAGGGATGCCCAGTTTCTCCATACCTTTTTCTACTGGTTTCTCAACTTTTAGCCAACCATATTAAATCCAGTGATATTTAAGGCATCCCTCTCTTAGATAGAAAACTTATAATCATTCAACTTGCAGATGATGCAACTCTCTTTTTGAAAGATAAAATTCAGGTCTCTATTGCTTTGGAATCATTAAAAGAGTTTTCAAGAGCTTCTGGATTATATGTAAATGTCAACAAATGTGAACTTATGGCTATAAAGGAATGCTCCACCAGCTCCATTTGTAATATAACGGTTAAAGATGAAGTGAGGTACTTGAGTAAAATAATTACTAAAGATCAACAAAGAAGAGCATCCTTAAATTTTGAACCCATTATTCAGAAAACTCAAAGAAAGCTAAACCAATGGCTCTTAAGAGATCTCTCTTTTAAAGGGAGAGTATTAATAACCAAGGCAGAGGGAATTTCACGTCTGACTTTTGCAGCTTTATCTCTCCACTTAGAGATAAAACTTCTAAATGACATTGACAAAATGTTATTTACCTTTATATGGAGAAATAAGACTCACTACTTAAAAAAAACTGTTCTCATGATTCCATGAATCCTACTCTGAACAGCACTTTTAAAATCAATTGGCTAAAAAATATATACAAATATCCTAACTCTATTTGGAATGCTATACCTTTGCATATGATTTCTAAACTTGGTGGATTAAACTTCTTCTTAATGTGCATTTATGATATTGACAAAGTTCCCATTAAGTTATCAGCTTTCCACCGCCAGTCCTTCCTGTCAT
>NW_015150680.1:1117180-1119120 GCF_000732505.1 Cyprinodon variegatus | reverse complement strand
TATTAAGGGAAATTGCAAGGTTCAAACAAAAAGATCAGATAAGGTATATATAATTGACTTTATTATTATTATTATGGCCAAGTTCTTTATACATAAATGTAAATATAGAGGCTCCAAACCATGCATTACTGCTTTTAAGCACAAACTTAAACAATATATTGACACCATACAATTATCAGAAAATAAGAAAGCAATCAAAACTCGAGAAGCCTTTGTCCTTTTTAATATTATTTAGAGCTCTGTTTCCCCCTAGCGTTAACTTTTGTTTAATATATGTAAGATCTTAGTTTATGTTTATTTTTTCTTGTCTTGTTGCGTATTGCATTCACCAAAGACAAAAAAAAATCTGACAGCTTATCTCATAATTACGAGATATTATCTCGTAATTACGAGATCTTTTCTGATAATTACGAGATATTATCTCATAATTATGAGATCTTTTCTCATAATTACGAGATATTATCTCATAATTACGAGATCTTTTCTCATAATTACGAGATAATATCTATATATATTTGGTTACGCTTACTTGAGCCTGTAATGTAGAATCTCTCACAAAACTGGTCTTCATGATGACTTATTACGAATATCTGCATCTGTTCCACTGAACACTTCTCTGCAGGTCTAACATGATATGTGTTGGAGTTCTGCTCCTATTTTCCACTTCATCAATAAATCCATCTATAACCCTGGGGTTACTACTTGTGGAGTAAGCATGCAGCATTATGACCATACGTGAAAATCCGTCAACAGCTCTATTAATCCAGATTCTGTTTGGTTTTAGTTTTTCATATAAATCGACATGCTGCATGAAGTTGGGACCTGGTCGTTTTAAACCATTGTGAAGCTGTCATGATCTCGGTGCTGATGGTTCGGTTTTTCCCTTTCCTCCTTGCTCCCCTGTCTAATTGTTCCTGCGGCTTATTAACCCCGATCATTTCCTCCTGGTTATTCAGCTATTTATGTTGCGTGCTTGCCTTCCATCAGCGGCAGGTTATTCTAACAGCGATCTGTATCTTGTTGTGTTTTCCTGATTGTGACCTGTTTCTGCCCTATTGATCAAGAGTTTTGCTTTGCCTGCCTGCTCTGTTAGTCTAATCTATTCTGGACTGATTCCTGGATTCTACCGGCTTCTCTACCTGGACCTGTCCACAGCTGAGGAGCAGCTCTGCGCTCCTGTTTGGTTTAATAAACGCTTTGAACTTTCCCAATGCCTGTCTCGCCTCTAATTATGGATCCAACGTTCTGAGTTCATTACAGAAGCCTCAGCTCTCCTTGCGGATTTAGGATTTTGAGAAGGAATCGATGGACAGTTTTATGTGACACCACCAAGCAGCTTAAATGCTTCAGACGCATTCATTTACAACCATAAAGCAGCCTGTGCTGGTTTAATTACTCTTCATCAATGAGTGGGCTTCTTCACCTAAAACAATTCTAAGGACTTACTTTACAATGCTGACAAATTAAAATTAATTCAGTCCAGTAAACTCAGCATTTCCCAGTGTCACATACTAGAGCCCTGCACTCCCGCGGGAGTCCCTTAAAGCAAAGCAGTGCGGCGCGGGACAAATATTGAAAGCTCATTGCGGGTGCGGGCGGGAGGGAGCGCGCACAGTGCGGGTGCGGGCAAGAGCGGTGATAAGCGGCAGTCCCGCAAACTAAAAACGGTTCTTAAATCGTATAATAAAATGTAAAATAAAGTCATAAATGATCAGTCTATGTCTATCATATATATATACATCACAATGTGCGCGATATTGCAGCTCGTGCCACCTAACGGGCGTCATGCACTATGTGGGAAAGAATCAACCAGTAATGTACTCAGCTAAGCACTGCGTGTTTAATTCCTCAAACTAATGACACGAACAGTGTTGCCAACTTAGCGACTTTGTCACTATTTTTAGCGACTTTTCAGACCCCTTCAGCGACTCTCTTTCAAA
>NW_015150680.1:1114283-1115734 GCF_000732505.1 Cyprinodon variegatus | reverse complement strand
CATACCTAAAAGGAAATAAAAGCATATTAAATCCAACAACCTACTCATTGTTCACGCTTCATGTAGTGGAGATCAGCAGAGACTGTCCTTCCTGATCTCCTAAATATGACATATTATCTCGTGATTATGACATCTTATCTCGTAATTATGAGATAATATCTCATAATATTGAGATCAAAATCTCATAATTACAAGATAAAAATCTCGTAATTAAGAGATAATATCTCTTAATTATGAGAAAAGATCTTGTAATTATGAGATAATATCTCATAATATTGAGATCAGGATCTCGTAATTACGAGATAATATCTCATAATATTGAGATCAGGATCTCATAATTATGAGATAAAGATCTCGTATTTATGAGAAAGATCTCGTAATTAGGAGATACTGATCTCGTAATTATGAGATAAGCAGTCAGATTTTTTTTCTTTGGTGAATGCAATACGCTTCCGTACAATGGGGCTGATGTTATCATGTTCTTGCTCATTCTTCAGTTTTAATATTATTTTAAATTTCCTCCCTCACAACTTTCCTCCTAACTATCCTTTCTTCATCTGAACTACTTCCTTCCAGTTCTCGTTTACTGCCTTAACTTCCCTTTTCTTCATCTGTTCTAGTTCTTCCATGTCCTCTTCCTCTCCCCACTGGTGTCCACCCTTCAAAGACGTGTTTAAAATCTCTGCAGGCGCCGCCGCCTGGCTGGGAGGATTATTACACCTGAAATACCGAAGCCTGTCACTACCCGATTCGTTCTGCGCATGCGCGAACAGATACACATCCGGGTGTCCATAAATAATGTAATTATGGTATTAAAACCACTTATTTCTATCCTTAACTCAATAAAGAATAGTAATACACATCTGTAAAAAAATGTTTTATGACTTTTATTTGACAATTTTTATGCTTTTCATATTTTTTTCTTTAAAGCGCTTCTCTGACGTCATCAGACTTTGAATTTGTTTTTTATTTAAACGCAGTAAGTACAAACAACTAAGGCAATAGCAACAGTACAAATCGTTGGAAGGCATAGTAGAGGCAGATAAAAAAAAATGAAAGTACAAGGCATCAAAAACACTAACTTGCTCTATAAAGTTAAGGTTAACCATTGCTATTCCTGTTAGTTCAGATACAGCTGATAAAGCTTTCTCAAAATTGGTTGAATGGCCTATTCTACCTAAAGTCAAAGAAACACAATTTAAAGTTATAAACAAAAATTATCCTGTAGCAGAATTTTTTGGTTTTGAGGTAGATTAATGTTCCTTTTGTAATAATAATAGTGAAACCGTTGAACATTTGTTTTACCTCTGTCCTACTACACACCGCTTCTGGAAAGAGTTGAAAGATTGGACTTCTGAAACTTGGACTTTGAAAACGAATGATGTCCCCCCCATTTGCACTAAATGATGTCATTTTTTATATGGACCATCTTCCCCAGCCTGTTTCTGATA
>NW_015150680.1:1110616-1111930 GCF_000732505.1 Cyprinodon variegatus | reverse complement strand
GAAAGTGGGATTTCCTCAAACACAATAAAGTCGACTTAGTTCCAGAAAATAATGAAGGATGTGGTAGTCAGGGCGCTAGACTGAGCTACAAACACGCACACAACAGTCAGAGAGCAATTTATATTGAAATAATGTAAATATTTTTCATCATATGTACAAAGGCCCATTGGATCCCTGAGGGACGGGGCTCAGTCACAGGAGCCAGGAATGAAAACGGAGATCCTCCAGGGTGGCACGTTTTCTATTGTTCTCCTCCAAACACTGGTGCAGAAAATTCAGGCAGTCTGGAAAGAGAAGCCAAGGGTTAAAGGTCAGAAGCACAGGCGGGCGCTAACTAGCAAGGCACTCGCTGCTTATGTTCCTATACCTTGCCAAATGTTTTTGTTGAATTTAATTTGGCCCCGTGTAAAAAGTCTGGTTTTAAAGTGACACCTGTGCAGCATGCGATAAAGGATGATTCCCAGCTGCCAAACCGTGGTGGGAGAAGGTCTGTATTTGCTACAGCTGAACCACTCTGGGGGGGCGAATGCAAGAGTGCCTGGAATACAGGCATAGTCAGAGCAGACTGTTATGCTTTGTTAGTCCATTTGGTTTCTAAAGGAAATGATTCAAAGAGGATCTCAGTTCAATGTTTAATAAAGTGGAAACCCACCACTAAAACTTCTGTAGACTGTCGTCCTCTGGAAGCTTCCACAGCCGAAGTCAAAAATCCGGATGCGAGGCTCCAGGGATCCCATTTCCACCAGTGTGTTTTCACACTTCAAGTCTCTGTGGACAATCTCCTGATTTTGGAGGTCTATGACAGCGTCCACCATCTGTTTCATAAGAATCTAGAATATAACAATGAAAAATGGGTCTTTATCATTAAACATCTCATCTTCAGTTGTTGAGATTAAATAAAACTGGAACAAACTTATTCTCTCCTTAACCATTTATTTGGTTTTTATTTAGTTATTTTTGTACACATTAATGATTCAGATCATTAAGCAAAATGTATTATTAGAAAAAGATAAACTGAGTTCTAAACAAAATGCATTTTCCATTGATCAGAGACAGAGAGAGAAGGTATCTAAACCCAGATGGATTATTTTCCCCTCAACCTAAAGACTGGTTGAGTCTCTGTTTGTGGCGACAGCTGACATCAAGCCTTCATGATAAGAGGCGTTAATCTTTTGTATCGGCGCACAGGAATTTTATGGAGGGGATGTTGTTCCATTATTGTTGGAAGAAAAACAGATTTTTGCTCATTGAAATTAGGAGAAAAAAAAGAAATGCAGGGATGAAACAGAAAAAGGTTTTAAGAAAAGGTTTTGA
>NW_015150680.1:1105345-1108350 GCF_000732505.1 Cyprinodon variegatus | reverse complement strand
TAGCTCTATAACATTTAAATTCACCTCTCCAATGTCTAAGAGAAAAAAAATTAAATGAACATTGACCTGCATCACTGTACAGAAGACTGCCATATGATAGCCATATTTACACTGTGTGAATAGCATACAATTATGCCAATTTTTCTAATCCCTGACAAATAATTTTTAATCTAGGGTTATCTGGGTGGTGGGTGAAATGGGTGGAGGGTAAAATAGGTGGTGGGTGTGTAACTCTACTTACCGGTACATTTTTTTGCATTGTTGTTGTTTTTTAGCCTGCCAAGTCGAAAAAAATGTGTCTGATTCGCGCCGGACAAAAATCACGCCATCTGGCGGAAAATCTCGCGGCTTTTTGAAATCGCGCGGCTTTTTGAAATCTCGCGAGAATGTGTAAAAAACAACAAAAATGGCGCCGGCAAAGCTTCTGGGTCGTTTTCAGTGAATGTCGGTGATTTTAAAGTAATTTTGAGTGATAAATAATTTATTTTGCGATCATTGCACTTGTCCGGCGGGCAAATGAAATGAAATTTGTACTCTCCCGACAATAAAAACTACTTTCCCCGGGAGATCGGGCGATGATTAACATCGAGCCCTGACTGTTGACACACAAGGGGGATAACTGACTAACAAACTAATAAATAAATAAACTTAATTAAACAGATAAATACTGGCCAGACACTAAATACTTTTTAAATTTAACTAATTAACAAAATTACCCAAACTAAGAACATTTAAACAAATGACAAACAAATTTCCCTTCCCATTACAAATGGTTTGATCCGCTGATTAGCCTGCAACCAATTGAGGAAAGCTGGAGCTCATTGCAGCCCTCCACCAGCAGATCCCAAGGAAACTGGCAACTCAAAGAAGAAATTAATCAATTGCATCTTGACAAAAAACAACCTGACAAAGTTAACTAAATATGTGCACTGCAAAAAATTAACCTAAAGTCAGGCTAATGAAAATATATGAAATGTGCAACTGATTTTGAAAATGAAAAATGTAAGTTACCACACAGCTTCAGAGTGTGACAGCAGGCTGTCACATTGACATCTAAAATATATTTTTCCTAGTAGAAATATAATTATAGATATCAGCTACTTATTTTATGACTATTTAAATTTGAATTCCAGATATCTCAATTTTAGCAATGCCTATCTAAAATTTAGTTTTAGATACTTTCAAAAGAATAATGAGTCTCTGTTTTAACATAAAATAGGCAGACTGATTAGTTACATTTCTATTATAGATAACACTAAAGCATTCTACCTAGTCACAATTACAATACTCCTAGTCAGAATTGTGTTTTAGATATCACTAATTATATTTCTACCAGCAGAAATTCAATTTTAAGTACTCTGGAATCAAATTTGTACTAGTAAGAACTACATTTCAGATATCTACAAATCTTTACTTATTTTAAGAGGCCGTTTTAACATATATTTGTTTGTATTTCAGATATCTGAAATGTAATTCTTACTAGGACAAATTACCTCACTTTTCCCCATTCTTTTGTTTCGGGCCGTTACTTTCAGATATCCGAGATGACATTACTCCTATCTAAAATCAACATTCTGATTTCTCGGTATTTGAATGTTTATCCTTACTAGGAATGTAAGAGGGATAAAGGTCCTACTGTGGGCTGTTCCTACTGAGTGCTCTGAACTCTGGGTCTGGGCTTGCTTTTTATTTGGCTGTTAAATTTCGCAAGCTGCAGTATTTTAGGCATGTTAAATAAAAGTTAATTCTGTCTAAAGCACTTTGCAGCAAGAGTCCTCATGCTGCCACTTTTACTTGACAGGATACCTACCTGTATACAAAATCAGACCAGCATACCCATAGTCAATACCCGTTTGTCCCTTTATTTTTTCCCTTTTTTTCTGTATGAAAAATCCAGTTCAAAAATGTAATTAATTACCTACCTTTTGGTGTTTTTTGAAACGTATGGCGATCTGACCTTAAATTGTTATTTTGTTGATGACTAAAGGGATACACGCCTGTCGCCATAGTTTAAAGTTGTCATGGTTTTTTAGTTTTTATTGGTCTTATTTTTCCATTTTTGTGTTCTATTTATGTTTGATTGTATTTGAGTTCTTAGATATTTCTTGTTTGCCTGGTTGTATCAGTCTCCTTTTCCCTAGCTCCCTTCTTGCCTTTGTTCTCACCTGCTCCCAATCTGCTAATTAGCCTGGTCTTAGTTTCTCTCTCCCATTTATTCCCCTCCTGTTCAGTCACTTTTTGCTGATTTTTCATCATTTCTTTGCCCCCTTCCTGTTGTGAGTATTCCTGGTTTTCAGCATTTTTGGATTTTTGTGGATTTATGTTTTTGGATTTTTTCTTCTTTTGAACTTTTTGGTTAATAAATCTTCAAGTAACCTCCTTCAGTTTCAGTCTCCATTTGGGTCCTGACAATCCTCCACCGTGACAAAAGTGTATTTTCCGTACGAAACTAAAGGGATAAACGAGACCACGATATGCGTATGCAGGGGGGGCGCCAGGAACTTGGGTCCCCATGAAAGACATTGATATTGGCCAACCCCCACACCAAAAAAAAAAAAATGTATGCAAACTTTAATACTGCTAAAAAGATGCACTAAAAAGTATAATTTACATTTTTAATGTAATTTTTATTGTAAAATTTCCACAAAGGAAAAATACCCTAACGTGAAAAAGTTAAATATACGTTAACTTTAAACTATATTTACATCCTATCAAAAATAATACCCGCTTATTTAAAACAAAAAGCACAGCTGTATCTGTCTACACATAGAATAGAAAATAGGTTTTGGATTGTGAAAAGATATTCCTTATAACCTCATTAAAGGACAAATAATTTTTATGTTGGCCCTGAGAACAAATTTTTCATTCATGTATACGTTTAAAGGAGAAGTTCGGTTTTTTACACTTTAAGCCCATTTTCTGTAGTGTCCAGGATGAAATCGAATGAAGGAAACCAAAATTTTGACAATTGCTCCTGTCTCTGCTTTTTGGCTCATTTAGAATCA
>NW_015150680.1:1102468-1103855 GCF_000732505.1 Cyprinodon variegatus | reverse complement strand
GTTCACGTTCGCCCAAAATATGAACGAGTTCATGAACTTTCGTTCAATGAACGCGTTCAGGCACAACACTGATTACCTGATAGGACAGACAGGAGCCGCTGCATTAAGTCACTGTTGGATCAGAAGCAGCATCGAAATACACAAAACAAGTAATTTCTTCAGCTTAATGAAATTAAGTTGACTTAAATGTAATCCAACTTTCATTGGCATGTGTAACTTGTGAAATTTAGAATAAAAAAATTTAATGATGTCCGCAGGTAAGCCTTGAAAAGTAGTAGTGTTTAAACACTGGAAAAACAATCTAGAAATAAGTAAAAATGTTAACCCTTACCTTCTCAAATTTAATTAAATTGTAGTGGGTATACTGTGCTTAGAAATAATCACGCCAGTAAGTGCAATGTAATTGACCATTTATTTTTAATTTTTAAGCATATTTAACATTGCTTAATTTCTCTGTTGCTTACATTTAAATCAATGAACAACAAACTATACTACAGTTGGCTTTGTATTGAAAAGACGTAGAATCTATAAAACAGAACAACAAAACATGCTTTAGTATCAAGTACACAGGTTAAAACTGTGTCTATAAAATGTTCCAGACATGTTTGTTTTGAGGCTCCTTATGTTTCACTTGTATTCTTGTTTCTGTGGCAGAGAGCTGGTTTCTTAACCATGTTGTCACATACTTCCTAGGTTCAAGAAGATTAACAGGAGGCCCATTTATACTGATCATCATGAGATGACTTATATTTGACAACATCAGAGAAGATCTTTTATCTGTACAGATATTGTTCATTAAGCTGAACCCTCTTTCACACTCAGCTGTGCTACATGGAATGGTTTGCATGCAAGTGATCAGTGGTTTAAGGTTTTCAGGCTCCCTGCTCTATCCTTTCTTTGCCTTGCAGCTATATTTGCTGTGATTAGTGGGAATAAAGTAGTTTTAATGTTTTGAAGTGGGAAAGTCCACCTGAAAACTTCATCAGTGCAGTCAGTTCATCCAGATTACCATCCTGCCATCCAATATTATTCAACAGCAGCCTATGGCCCACACACATGAAATTCCCACTGGTAGCTCAGTACATACGTGTCCTTGCCAAAAATTGCATCCCCTGCTTTTTTACAGAAATATGCACTTGTATCAGATGTAACAAGTGCTACATGCTTCCACCGTTCGGTTCGACTGTCTCGGTTCGATTCGCGTGTTTTTCGTTCAGTTCATGCGCTGCTCCTTTTTCTCATAGGCGAAGCGTTTACACTCCAGAGCAGAAGGTGGCGGTACTGCGACCAAAGCAAAGCACCAGTAGTAAACAAGAAGAAGAAGAAGTGAAGCAGGGTAGCCGGGTGTAGCAGAAAAAAATTCAGTTGTTGTGGAGAATTGTGTGGG
>NW_015150680.1:1099867-1101644 GCF_000732505.1 Cyprinodon variegatus | reverse complement strand
GCTAACAGCAACATGACCAACATGTCATGCTAATCCCACATACTCCGTCAGCAACCCCCGCTGCGCTCCAGACCGGCTGCTCAAAGCAAAGCCTACAGCCCCCACTGTGGCTTCGTCCGCTCCCCTCTAAGTCCCTTGGAGATGGTAGAGAGCATGCGCCAGATGATTAAATTCAAAGCAGCAAAACATACGGAAATGATCCAGGGTTTCCACGGATCATTTAAAATAATTACAATCCATTATTTTTGGGGGGATTTTTTCATTAATTCGATACATTTTCATGGGATTTCGGTGTAACAATCAACATGTATCGAATCGAACTGAAAACCGTGACCAGAAACCGTTCAACTTCAAAACAACTTCTTATCGCAGGCATGGATGAAGAGATGCTGAATTTGGAAGTAGAGAACAAACATGGTTCATAAAAAATTTGAATGATCCTAGCTAACCCTGTTACAAAGATCCACAACAAAACGAAAATATCTTGGCAGAAACTCCACATAAACTCTGATGGGGTTTTTTAATATGTTATTAAATTAGTCACTCAATTGGGGGGGGGTCTTCAGTCTGGGAACTTCAGATACCTAACTCTTCAGATACCTAACAAAATGCATGGATTGCTAAAAAAAAACAAAAAAAAAACAAGCCAATTCACCCCGTCGGGGTTCAATTAATTAAATTAATGATTACAATAACTCATGTGTAGCATTCCGATGGCCACGTGACGTACACTATAATACGGAAAGCGGGTCTTGATGTTCTGGCTCTCCAAGGAAAGAAACTGACCTCAAGAGGAGTGATCGCTTTCAAGGCCAGCTCAACCAAACATGGTTTTGGACATTACACTGCCTACTGCTGAAGAGCTCCATGTGTGGGAACTTTATGATGATCTGACAAATGTAGTGAAGACAGTGCCTGAAAATACCAAAATACAACTACATGCTGTGTTATACACAGCAGAATGAATGCTGTGAAGAAATATACTTTGGGGGTCAGTTTTGAGAAAGTCCAGAAGAGTGGGTGTCAGCTTCACGCAGTGGATGAAATGTCTTTAATGGAGGGAAGATGAGCCCAGATGATCTTCTCTGCTGTTCTCACCACTAATCTGTTCAGCTATGTATTTAATCTAGCGTTGATAAAGTTGAACATTTCAGATGACTGTGTGAGCACAATAAGCATTGTTAATATATTTTTTGCATCATTATAGGTTGAATGTTAATAAAAACATTTGGGTTATACAAGGTTTTAAAGATTAATTAAAAAATAATAATTGTGTTGTGTATCATCTCTTAATGGAGCATTAGTTTATTGAATAAAGCAATCAATCATTAACTTATGCACTGGTTATTAGCCATCTATAGGGGGAGCCATATTGTAAAGTCTATAAACAAAAGTCTTAGTTTCTCCTAGATATTTTTCATCGCATGACGTTTTCATCAGATGGTCTGATGCAACATATTCCAGCAGCAGCTCAGCTGCAGGAATGGACCTCTGCACAAAATATGATGAAAAAATATATAGTGTAAAAAACAAATCTATGGTATGGACTCTACTGGTGAAATGTTGAATGTTTGAGGCCTTGTTTGCTTCTCTTAATTCTTGGTTTAATTTTCTATCAGACCCATTCTCTGATTCGCCAAACAGATCACAGGAAAAAATAAAAAGACACAAACAGAACAGAAAACAGTTAAAACATTTTTAAAGGTCACATTATGTGTTCTGAAAAATCAGACTACAATCCATTGATCCTGATAAAATAAGGTTATACACACCAAGC
>NW_015150680.1:1093826-1097592 GCF_000732505.1 Cyprinodon variegatus | reverse complement strand
CCCTGGGCGCCGTAAAATGGCAGCCCACTGCTCCCCAAGAGGATGGGTTAAATGCTGAGGGTTCATTTCGTTGCTCTGTGCTTGTGTCAGTGTAACGACAATAAAAAAAAGAAGCTGATATATTTGTTTTGAAATTCTCTAAAACGTCCATATAAATGTGTTTTTGCACCATGATTTTTTCTCCCACGCTGTTTAGATTTGATCACTGCTTCACTTTACGAAATGGAAATGTTCATGATGCAACCATTTTTGGCATTTACTTATTCATATTTAGTTACTTTAACACAATTGTTTCATGTTAGCAGGGTTGGACATAAAACAATTGTGTTAAAGTTAATAAATGTGATTAAGTAAATGCCAAAAATGGTTGCACCATGAACATTTCCATTTCGTAAAGTGAAGCAGTGATCAAATCTAAACAGCGTGGGAGAAAAAATCATGGTGCAAAAACACATTTATATGGACGTTTTAGAGAATTTCAAAACAAATATATCAGCTTCTTTTTTTTATTGTCATTACACTGACACAAGCACAGAGCAACGAAATGAACCCTCAGCATTTAACCCATCCTCTTGGGGAGCAGTGGGCTGCCATTTTACGGCGCCCAGGGAGCCGTGTGGGGTTAATGGTCTATCTAGAAATAAGTACAAATTTCTTAAATCAAGTGTATTTACTCTTAATTTTGGTAGGTAAATAAGATGGTTTACCAATTGAATGAGTATTTTTACCCTTAAAATAACATAATTAGATAATATGGGCTTATAATAAGACAATGCAGTTGCTTTTTCTTACTTTAAATGTAAATTGTTTTGTTCCATTGGCAAACTTTCTCACTTACCTCCTAATTCAAGACAAAATGAACTTATATTAAGAAAAAATTACCTATTTAGATTTCAATTTTTTTGCAGTGCATAGTGGCAGTCTGTAGGTGTGGGGCTCACACTCACAACCTCTGGATCCCAAGCGCAATGCCCTAACTACTAGGCCGCCACTCCCCTACTATATGTGTGTGTGTGTGTATATATATGTATATGTCTTTTCAAACTCTTGGTTATGTTATGAAGAATATATGAAAACTATAATGTACTATTCGATTTCATGTTATGTTCCAGGCTTCAAAAACAGCTGCAGTAGACATGATCCCTTCAACAGAAAATGATGCACTACCATCTTCAACTGGAAGTGTAGTACATCCCAAAGACCCTAGGTATGCACATATCCGACGGGCCATGGTCATAGATGACCGTCTTCATTTGTTCATGGACAAAAGTATAATGGAATCAGAATTAAAAATTTAATTTAATAATGAAATGGCTGTGGACAACAGTGGAGTGTCAAGGGATGTATATACAGCTTTCTGGGAGCAGTTCTCGGATCTCTGTGAAGGGGAGGAGGAGANTATATATATATATATATATATATATATATATATATATATATATATATATGTGTGTGTGTGTGTGTGTGTGTGTGTGTGTATATATGTATATGTCTTTTCAAACTCTTGGTTATGTTATGAAGAATATATGAAAACTAAAATGTACTTTTCGATTTCATGTTATGTTCCAGGCTTCAAAAACAGCTGCAGTAGACACGATCCCTTCAACAGAAAATGATGCACTACCATCTTCAACTGGAAGTGTTGTACATCCCAAAAACCCTAGGTATGCACATATCCGGCGTGCCATGGTCATAGATAACCTTCTTAATTTGTTCATGGACAAAATTATAATGGAATCAGAATTAAAAATTGAATTTAATAATGAAATGGCCGTTGACAACAGTGGAGTGTCAAGGGATGTATATACAGCTTTCTGGGAGCAGTTCTTGGATTTCTGTGAAGGGGAGGAGGAGAGGGTGCCAAAACTCAGACCAGACTTTTCCAAAGAGAGGTGGTATGAACTAGGCCGAATTTGGGCAAAAGGACTCATTGATCATGGCATATTTCCAGTCAGGTTGTCCAAGGCATTCGTAGTTGCTTCTGTACTTGGTCTTCCAGCAGTAGAAGAAGAAGAGAGCGAGAGAAGTACCATGGAGAAGGCTGTCAATGGTGTACTGGAAGAGGATGAGGAGGACAATTTGTGGATCTGTTTTCACAGCTGGGGGCTCACAGCATTCCATCTCAGAAAAATATCAAGCAAGCAATACAGGTCATGGCTCATAAAGTCATATTACAAGAACCAAAGTATATCATTGATTGCTTTAATGAAATTTTCAAAGACATTGCATTAAATCTGTGTCATCCAGCTGATGTCCTTCATTTATACGAGTCCAACAGAGTCCAACAAACAAGAAAGTAGTTGACCTGCTGCAAACAGAGGCTTTGTCCCTATCACAGAAAGAGCAAACAACATTTACTTACTTGCAAAAGTACATTAGGAATGCAGATCAGTGCAAACTGGAAAAATTTCTGCGATTTTGCACAGGGTCCTCCGTTTTATGCTCAAAAGAAATTAAGGTGACATTTAATGCTGAAACAGGTTTTGGGAGAAGACCTGTTGCACACATGTGTGGAGCAATCATTGATGTGCCTTACACTTACAGTTCCTACCCAGAATTTAGAGCAGAGTTTGACAGTATTTTGTCAAGCAATTTCATGTTGATGGATATTATTTAAGCTTGAAAACGTGGTTGACATATTTGCTTAAATAAACACTATTGTTCTGTATTATCATCTTCCATGTTCATAATACTGTGGGATTGTTAAACTATGGTATTCCATTTTCAATGCTTAAAAGCTGTGAAATATTGAAAAGTTTTTTTTTGTTGGCATAAAAAAACCAAAGGGTAAACAATTTCCAATTTTGTATAGTTTCCAGAATTGTAATAACCTTCTGTTGCGATTAGACCAGTAGTTGGTTTTCACTTTTGTTTTAATACAGCTCTGACACTAAGCTGAAATTTTATTTAAATAATTTAATAGTCCAGGTGTTTACAGATAAACGCTTGCAATACAACCAAATTCAGAGTTTGACTAATACATTCACTCTTTACCCTTTCTTTTGTTGTATGCACAATGTTGACAACATAGGATAACACTGGTTTAAAAAATGTGTTACTTTTTAAATCTAAAAGTGAAAGGGTGCGTTTAAGAATTAACAAAGTAAAGAGCAAACAATTCCTAGTTTTCATGTGATTTTGACAATTTTATCTAACGGTTCCTGCTGATATTTGAGCATTACAGTTACTGTGTTTTCGTCTTTATCAAAGTATGTTTCAAAATTGAGAATAAAGTTTATTTAGATGGTTGAATAATGCAATAAAAGTACACAGAAAAATACTTAAAATACAACAAACTTCAGAAGGTTCTTAAAATCTGCCAACTTTTGTTTCCTGGTTCCATGTTTTTTTGTTTGGGCCAAAATGTTTTAAGCAGTTTTTAAAAATTAATATTTGTCTTGCAAAGTTTTAATTTTGGATACATGTTTGGATTTCCTCTGAATGTTCACAATAAATGTTTACACAAACAGAGATGCAATTTGTTTTCAGTACTTTATGTAAATTATGAACTGTATTTTCAGAACTTTTAGTAATTTCATTTATCCACAGCTGTGTTGTGTGTGTTGCTTTTGCATTTTGCAACATAATCCAGCACATCAGATGTTGTGCTCCCTTTATTTAATGCTAGTTCTTTAAATGGTACAGCCACCACGAGCACCCGGTAAAGGATGAGAGCAGAGCTTCAGGTCCAAACTTTCTTTAATATAGCTAAGAGTGGGCTACAAGAAATACAGAAAAAGGAAAACAAATGGAAACTATAATTTTC
>NW_015150680.1:1091501-1093400 GCF_000732505.1 Cyprinodon variegatus | reverse complement strand
TAAACAAACCTCATCACTTGAGAAGGTAGGTGATGCGGACGTTGTGGAAGACATTTTGTCCCGTAACGCTCGCCATACTGTTTGGGGGGAGAAGCGGTGGGGTGGAGATGTTCATGTTTCTGCAGTCTGACCTCTAGATGTCGCTAAAAGATACACACTGTAGCTTTAAATGGATATATATATATTTAAGCTGCACAGATATACAAATCTTGCTGGTGTACTGACAAGCTTACTTTTATTCACTTACACGCTCCCAGTCTCTTGAACAAACGGCTCTAAACAGTTACTTTGTCAACTTTTTGCTCATCTAACACTGAACACATGCTCTTACAACAGCAATGGCTATTGGTAGCTTGAGATTACAATGAACCAATCACAGCAAACATTATTCAGACCGCTCCCTAAGCTCTTAAAAAGAAACACAGACACAGTTATATTAGTCAATTTTCCCATCAGCTTTAGTACATTAGAAAGGAGGGGGGTCAAAATGATTAGTTTCAAGTTTAACAGTGAGAATGCATATTAATGTCTCGTAATAGAAAACTACCAACTCAGTTTAAGACATTTGGATCCCTAACATGGCAGGCTCTTTCCAGGCAATACTGTTCTATGTTCTAATGGCATCTCTACATGTACAGTTTCACAGAATCATATGGATCTGATGGTGTCATTAGGCCATACTCTGCCATTAAAACATTGCAAATGTCGTACACATCTGAATCACATGGTATGGTCTGACGAAAGGTGCATGAATCTCTACACAGTTGAATATGATCAACTTGAACAGGAGTGAGAAAGTCTGTAGTACTGTACAGTTCAGGTATAGCATACATCACATTGGGCCGTCCACTGGGAACGAGCAAGTTTTTTGATGGCCTGATGTGGTGTGTGTTCCATACTTGTGCTGTGTCATCCAGCTCATCCTGTAACAGATAAAACGGAAAGAATTAGCAGACTTTTGTTAACCTCAACTGGAAAAAAAAGGATTAAGCATATTAATTGTCCTTAATTGTTAGTCATTATTTTGTGTATTTCTCTTTTTATGTAGCAATCACAGCAATGAAGTCATCAAAGAGCAATAGTGGAGAATGATCATTGCATTTTGGAGGTCAAGTAAATTGTAATTAGAGTGATTTCTTAAGTAGTTTGATTTATGGTGTAGGATCACAATCTCTCTGTGCGGGACTTGCACCAGGAGAAGACAGCTGAAATGTGCTGGCTACAAATTAGACATTTTATTATAAACATTGTGAATAGAAAATATTCTTTTTAATCTTTTTACAGTTTTTTTAGAAATACATTATTTGTGATGTATCTTAGACCGATTTATTTTTAAAATTACTTTGGTATCTTATAAAAGATTGACTGTGACACACAAAACTTGATGCCTATTTAAACCCCTACTATTGAGTTAAAAATAGTTCACTTTGGAATTTGGTTTAACAAATAATAGCCACTTACATTGAATGTATCTTAATAATAATAGAGGTTTAAATGCAGCTGCCAAAATGATCTCTTGTTGCTGTGATAGTGTAAAATCTCACACTATAACAGCAAGTTACCTGCTCTTTCGTGTTGGTAGAAAAAGTAAACAGTGCATTTTCAGCACCACAGATGTGTGAACAGCGACCACAAAAGAACAACTAGAGAACCGCTTTCTTGAGGACACTCAGGCTGGATCTAATTCTCTCATGATCAGACGGACATCCTCCTTTCTTACACGAAGTCCATGTTGCCTGCATTTAGAATACATCCAACGATATCCGTGAAGCTATCCAGAGGATTGAAGTTCTCTCCTGATGAATTCTAGCCTGACGTAGTCCGACTCAATTCTAGTCAGAATATGAGTCTGATACTGCTCCATAGAGCTGTGATTATGGGGCGTGTTTCGAACGAACC
>NW_015150680.1:1088909-1091268 GCF_000732505.1 Cyprinodon variegatus | reverse complement strand
CTCTCCAGCGGCAGCCATTATTGTTGTCACCCTAGCGTGCTTTGGTCACGTGGCTGATTACGTTACTCTTGATCATCTGTCCATCATCGTATAAAGTCCGCCCTGACAATTTGATTGGATCGCCTGACAGTGGGCTATAATACTCGCGCTACTATGGAGCAGAGCCAGACCGAACTTCCCCGAACTCAAACCTTGTGGGCGGGACTAAGTTCGGACTGGCACCCAGGCTAGATGAATTCCACAAGACTTGCCAAATCAGCTTAATAGTTCCGACGAGTGTGTCCTCTAGTATTCTTTTTAAATGTCGCACACTGATGTGACACCCGTGCTTTTTGGCAAGCAGAGACTGAATATCCTTATATAGGCCAATTTCAAAATAAAAATCCACAAAAATCAAACACGAGTGAACCGTCTGCTCCATTGTCGTCTGGTTCCAGAACGCTGCGTTACCTTTTGCGAGGTAACGCAAAAGGTTTTGCGAGGTAACGCAAAAGTTTTGCGAGGGAACGCAAAAGGTTTTGCGAGGTAATGCAATACTTTTGCGTGGTAACGCAATACCTTTGCGAGGGAACGCAAAATAAAAAATATTCCCCATGTCCCCTAGGGGGCTCCGTAGTCCACAACTCGAAAACGAAAAAGCATTCTGAGCGGCGGGGGCAGCAGAGTGACGTCAGCAGCCGCTCTTCCTCAGGTCCTTGCTAACAGGTGTTATGCCCAAAAATGCATGCCTGCCGAGATATGCATCCCCAGTCGCGGGAGCGCGCATCGCTCTGTTCTACTGCATATCGACTGATTAAACTGATTAAAATACGACCAATGGAGCTTGGCTTCTTATATTAATGATATAGAAACGTTTAAATATACCTCTCGTGGGAAATAAATGTGGTTATTTGGCAGATTAATTTACAAAAATACGGATTTTTTTAAAATAACATTAATTCCAAAGATTTTGACCGAGGTACGGCTGATTTACTTGTTGTAGTCTCTTTTTATTTACACACAACCGTGGTAGCCGACGTGAGTTTTGAAATTGCAAAGCTTTCTCTTAAGGGTAAAACCAAATGCGCATCTACACAGCACAGCGTTCACAGACCAGTGTGATATGGCAAGCCATAGTGTGATGCATAAGACGCGCGCGCTGCGCCGCAAACGCGTTGCTGCTCAAGATGGAAAAATCTAACTTTCGCTGCTCGACGCGCCGCTGAAAGAAAACAGCTCGTTGCTCTTTTCCACACGTTCCTTAAAAAATCTGTCGTTGTTTCACAGTGTCCAAATGTTCTCATCCCATTGAAAACTGTTGTAAACCATATGCTTGTAATAAAAATGAAATAGAAAATGGAGTGTAATGATTAAAGACAAAATCCTGAAGGAAAATAACTTTTTCCTGTGTGAAATTTAGTAGTTAAATCTATATTTGTGTTTTATTATTAACTTACAATTTCTCTTTGTTGTACTATCCTTAATAAACAGTCTGTGTTCTAACATCAGGCGTTTTATTTATATAAAGTAAAAATAAAACCTGCTATAATATGTCCCCCCTGTTTAAATCAGACAAAAAAAGGTCCCAGCTTTTTCATTTTTGACTTATACGCATCTTTCATGATGAAAACTCACTCCTGAAACTTTGGAGATGATGGACCTTTGTTTCTTAAAGTTACAAGGGGGGAACAGATTATAGCAGGTCACCTGCTATAATTAGCGCCCCCTACCGAAAAAGATGGGTAGCCTGGTCAGCAAGGACCTGAGGAAGAGCGGCTGCTGACGTCACTCTGCCGCCCCCGCCGTTTAGAATGCTTATCGTTTTCGAGTTGTGGACAGTACTTTGCAGGCAGACCATGGAAATGAAAAAGCAATGTCCGCTGTGTTTTCTCCTTGATTATGGCATAAAAGCGCAGTGTTAAAGAAGAAAATTCAAATGCAAATAGGATGATTGATTACTAATTTCATTTATGAGTCAAACAACGAAGCCACATTCTTAAAATGAAAAAGCATTTCTGGAAATCCTTTTTAATTTTTAAATTTCACATTTCAAATTGAATTTTGGTATGTATTTGCTGGGGAACATTTTGAAAAATAAATCTCAAATGTCTTTTTCTTTTTAATTTTAATTAAGTAAAAGGATGAGCAGTGTTGAAGAAGAAAATGAAAATGCAAACAGGATTATTGATTACTAATTTCCTTTATGAGTCAAACAATGCAGCCACATTTTTAAAATGAAAAAGCATTTCTGGAAATGCTTTTTCATTTTAAATATGGTAACGATTTGCTTCCAGAGGTTACGGGGGCGAGGAACGCAAAAGTAACGCAATAGTTACTTTTACTAGTAACTAGTTACTTTTATTGTGGAGTAACTCAGTTA
>NW_015150680.1:1085709-1087228 GCF_000732505.1 Cyprinodon variegatus | reverse complement strand
TTATAGTGCTAAAAAAAAAAAAGAAATTTTGCTTTCATTAAAAAATGCTTTGTATTCAGGGTGTCTGCTACCAGAAGACACTCCATGATGTTTGCTCCCCAAAGCTATCTTTCAACAAACACATCCCGATTATTCTCTTTCATTTCAGCTACAGAGAAGGTCCTTTCTCTTCTCTTCTGCCTGTAACTTCTCCACACCGTGATCATGCATGCCTTCTGCGCTCTGTGCTGTTCCAATTTGCAATTGCGTTTTGGATGCACATAATAAATCCACTCATTTCACCTCCCTCCCAAATCCTGACAGAAGCACAAAATTCTCATTTCACTGGGGTCATCCACATCACTATAGTCAGTTGATCACTCAAGCTTACTAGATCGCCAAAAAACACATCCACTAATTCCATATGTCATTTTTTTTACAGTTATTATTTTAGTATATATCTTTTTTTCTAAAAATAAGGGATCTATCGCTAAAACTTCTGCTTTAAACTAGTAAGGGGTTTAAAACTCAGAAGGATCATATATAGCCCAACATAAGTATTGAAATAGTTTTTTAGAGTATTTATAGTGTTAAGGAAATAGCATGACAAGAACGACATTCAGATGTCATTGTGGTGGTGGAGGTTGATAGAGGACCCAAATGCAGAGATGAGGGAGCAGAGGCAGAGATGAATTTAATGTAATGATTTATCATCATGATGATGAGATTAATGATTAGATTAATGAGGTTTAATGAAGTCAAAGGGCAACAGAAACAAAATCTAAGGACAAAGTTCTAGAAGCAAAAAAACACGGGGAGCCAAGTAACAACAAGGAACCAGCACTGAAGAACTGGAGAGGGAGAGTATATATGGGAGACAGAACAAAGACTGGGGTAATCAGCTGATATGAAGCAGGTGTGGATGGAAAGACAGGTTACACAGTTTTAAAGTTTTAGCTTGGAGTGTTAGCCTAGTTGGTTAGAGCAATGCACTTGTGAGTTCCAGGTTCAATCCCCACAGCCTCCACTCTGGGTATTTGAGCAAGGTACTGGGGGAGCAGTAGGTTAACCCTACACTGCTCCCCAGGCACCACACAATTCCCCAGGGGATGGGTCAAATATAGAGTCAACTTCCTCATTGTCGGACATCATAATTTTAAATATAACACAAATGGAAAATAAACCAAAGATCAACAAAACAGAATTTCTTAGAAAACTGAAAACTAAAAAAAACTCAAAGTCCAAAAGGGGAGAACCATAACATCAGATAGGCTGGTAAAGTATATCCTTTGTATTGATGAGCCTGTGGGTAATTTTATTTTTTGTTTATCTTTTTTCAGAAAGCAGGTTTAACAAACTCAGATTGAGGTCCGTAAATCAGTTCAATCAACTCCAAGTAGGTCCAGTCAGAGTTGAGCATTTGCAATAGAAGTATAAAAAAAAAGCCACTATCAGTGGAGCACCGATTCGACGATTCACTATGACGACAGGCAACAGGAGGTGCCTCTTTTACCCCACTGGAACTAGAGATTTTAAAGAA
>NW_015150680.1:1080596-1082577 GCF_000732505.1 Cyprinodon variegatus | reverse complement strand
GTCGATGAGTTTCCATCGGTGCAAGAACTAGGAAAGCACCTTCAAAGACTTGCAAAGGACAGAAAGCAATATGAGGAATATTTTACGTGGAAACGAAACCAACGAGTTAAAGTCCATGGAGACTGGAGGGAAAGGCTTTGCAAGATTTGTTTACAGTACAACAGTTTACCTCAGCATAAAGTTTACTCAGATCTAGAGGCCTGGGACAAGACAAGTTATACTAGAAAATAAATAGTTATGTTGGTTTGCTTTGCTAGTTAGTTGGTGCTTAACGATGTTTGGATTAATAATAATATTTTCCATACTTGTACTTTTGCATTGTTGCTCTTGGTGTTACTTGTTGAGGAATCTTTGTATCAAAATTACACTAAAAAAATTATGCATCCATTTTTGGTATTTAGTTAATTTTATATGTATATATAAAACCGTGAAGCTGGAGGGGGAGGTGTATTGGTGTTTTTGGGTGCTTTGCAGGTAACGATATCTGGGATTTATTCAAAATTGAAGGTATACTGAACCAGCATGGCTACCACAGCATACTGCCAACAACATGCTATACCATCTGGATTACATTTAGTTGGACCATAATTTATTTTCTAACAGGACAATGACCCCAAAAACAGCTCCAGGCTGTGTAAGGGCTATTTCACCAAGAAGGAGAGTGATAGGGTGCTACACCAGATGACCTGGCTTCCACAATCACCGGACCTGAACCCAATTGAGATGGTTTGGGGTGAGCTGGACTGCAGAGTGAAGGCAAAAAGGCCAACAAGTGCTAAGGATATAAATAATTCCACATTTGTTAATTCAGTTTTGATGTCTTCAGTGTGAATCTTCAATTTTCATAGTCATAAAAATAAACTCTTTGACTGAGGAGGTGTGTCCAATCATATAATAATAAAATAAAGATGTGACAAGGACAGTTATTCTGGATGTAACTGGTGTTGATATATATGATGACTAATTAAAGAGCGTCAGAGGAGTATTTTTTAATTGAGTACTTGTTGAACATCTAATAAACTCAGACTTTTGAATTTATGAACAGATTCTTTCATATTTGAAGCTTTGTCAGCTTACATTGTGTGTTCAGTACCATACCCAGCACTAATTTAAAGTAAAGTGAGAACAAAATGTACATAGACCGCGGCGGTAAAGGCAGGAAGCTCACAGTTTGACTGAAGTTCCTCTGTCTGTGGTTAGAGTATGTGACATTATGTCTTTCACATATTTTTCAAAATGAATAAAATTATAAACTTAATATCTAATAGTTCTTCAACAGACTCTATTAAATTATTCTATTAAATGATCATCACCACAGAGCCTTTGGTTTTTCTATCAAAGGAGAAAGTCATGGAAAGATTTAGGCCACTCTTCTCTTGCATTGCTGACTAAAACCACAGTTGCTTGTGTAAGCAGCCAGCTCACAGTTTGACTGGTTAGTCTGTCTGAGGTTAAAGCATGTGACATTATGTTAACCAAAAAAACAATACAACAAAAGTATTATTTCCTTTTGCCTGCACGTATGCAGTGGGTTAGTTAAAAAATATTGAGGCCAGGGCAAAGGCAGGCTGGGGACTTTCTGCAATAGGAGAACACAAAACAAAAGTGTGGTCTTTTAGAATGTAGACATTCTAAAAGAGTACATATGTAAAAATTCTTTTACTTGTAGTGCCTCTCTTCCTGATCCCTTTTTCACATTGCCCCTCTCCCTTCCTATTGCTGGTTCAATTTATTTGTTGCCCCACTCTCAGTCTCTTACTGTCTTTTTGTCATTAGATGGTATTTCTGCACCTTGTGATCTTGTCTTTATCCTGCTGTTTTCCTCCCCGTAATTTCCTTTGGGCCGGATTTATCAAGATCCAATTTTGCGTGCAGTAATTTGCGCTCGCAAACTGGAATTTTGCGCGAGGGGCTGAACCATGGTTTGCGGGTGATTTAACAAGAGTGATTGCGTAACTGGTGGAAGGTGCAAAACTGTTGG